>NC_041391.1:500603527-500669588 GCF_002162155.2 Triticum dicoccoides | reverse complement strand
AACTCCTAAAATCACCAAACTACTCCTGGTCCATAGTTGGATTATTTCCAACATGAAACATTTTAGTTTGGAGATATTTGAGCATTTAAATATTTTATATAATTTTAAATGCCCAAATTCAAATATTTATGATTTAATTCAAAAACCCTAAGATGGCCTAGGAAAATGTGCATCACTTTTGGCAGAGGTTCTGAACCAAGACAAAAATGATGGGCATTTTAGAAGGGCATTTCAGGTTCATTGAAAAAGTTTTTAGTAAACCCTAATTGGTTTCAGAGGGGGCTGGGGGTTCTGTCATCCCCATTTCAGGTTTCTGATGAAAGAATAAACATGATGCAACACTCTAATGCATGAACTAGCTAGGGTGTGACAACTCACCCCCACTCAAAAGAATCTCGTCCCGAGATTTGGGTTCCTCTGGAAAAAGGGCGGGATACTCGAGTCGAAGACGATCCTCCCTTTCCCAAGTTGCTTCATCCTCAGAATGGTGCGACCATTGTACTTTGAGAAACTTGATATTATGACGTCGAGTGGTACGCTCGGCCTGATCGAGGATACGAATGGGGTACTCTCGATATGTAAGATTATCTTGGAGATCAAGCGTTTCGTGGTCCACTCCATGGATAGGATCCGAGAAGCAACGCCTGAGTTGAGAAACGTGGAAGACATCATGGACTCTGGAGAGATGCGGAGGTAGTTCCAACTGGTAGGCAACTTCTCCTCGTTTAGCGAGAATGCGAAAAGGTCCAATGTAACGAGGAGCCAATTTGCCTTTGATACCGAAACGATGGGTTCCCTTCAGAGGAGTAACCCGAAGGTAAGCCTTCTCGTCAACCTCGAAAGTCATAGCCTTATGTTTTCGGTCATATTGACTCTTCTGACGAGATTGGGCTGTTCTCAACTTTTCACGAACGATGCGAACTTGCTCTTCTGCTTCCTGAATCATATCCGGGCCAAAGAGTTGTCTTTCCCCGGTTTCTGACCAGTTAAGGGGTGTTCGACACCGTCGTCCATAGAGAACTTCAAAAGGGGCTTTACCCAAGCTAGATTGATAGCTGTTGTTGTAAGCGAATTCGGCAAATGGAAGGCACTTCTCCCAATCCATTCCGAATGAGATAACAGAGGCTCGAAGCATGTCTTCTAGAATTTGGTTGACGCGTTCTACTTGACCACTCGATTGAGGGTGAAAAGCGGTGCTAAAGGAAAGGCGGGTTCCCATAGCATATTTGGAAGCTTTCCCAAAATCGAGAGGTGAAAAGACCTCCTCGATCCGAGTTGATTTCCAAAGGAACACCATGGAGAGACACTATTCGGGAGATGTATAAGTCTGCCAACTGACTAGCGGTTATACTCTCACGAACAGGTAAGAAATGAGCTACTTTGGAAAGGCGGCCGACAACGACAAAGATAGCATTATGCCCTCTCTTGGTCCTGGGAAAACCGGTAATGAAATCCATACCAATTTTATCCCATTTCCATTCAGGAATAGCTAGGGGTTGAAGGGTGCCAGCAGGCCGTTGATGCTCTGCTTTTACACGACGGCAGACGTCGCAGTTAGCAATATACTGAGCAATTTCTCTCTTCATCCTAGTCCACCAGAACCTCTGGCGTAGGTCCTGATACATCTTGGTACTACCGGGATGAATGGTGAGAAGAGATTCATGAGCCTCCTTAAGGATCAACTGCCGTAGATGCTGGTTCTTGGGAACCACTAAACGGTTCTCAAAGTACACAACACCATGATCATTTGTGGAGAAACAACTAGCACCTCCGCTAGCAATGTTTTCCTTGATTTTAGATATTCCCTTGTCTCGCTTTTGGGCAGTGATAATTTGATCCGTAAGAGTAGGTTTCGCTACCAAGGTGGAAAGAAATCCTTGAGGAATAATGTGAAGGTTAAGCTTCCGAAATTCCTCATGGAGAAGCGGTTGACTTTGTTGTAACATCAGGTTGTTACAATAAGATTTACGACTTAGCGCATCAGCCATGACGTTGGCTTTCCCTGGGGTGTAAGTTATTCCTAAGTCGAAATCTGTGATCAACTCGACCAACGTCTTTGCCTGAGATTCAAATCCGGTTGGGTGAAGATGTATTTCAGACTTTGGTGATCAGTGAATATTTCGCAACGATTACCGAGGAGGTAATGTCGCCAGGTCTTAAGTGCATAGACTACAGCTGCAAGCTCTAGATCATGAGTAGGATAATTCTCCTCATGTGGGTGCAATTGCCGTGAAGCGTAAGCAATTACGTGTCGATCTTGCATGAGAATGCAACCTAGTCCTTGTCGCGAGGCGTCGCAGTAGATAACAAAGTCCTTAGAGAAGTCTGGCGGTACCAGTACGGGAGCAGAAGTCAGGCGTCTTTTCAGTTCCTGAAAGCTGTGCTCACATTGTGGAGTCCATTCAAACTTTTTATCTTTCTTGAGGAGTTCGGTTAGAGGTTTAGCAACTTTGGAGAAATTTTCGACAAAGCACGGCAATAGCTCGCTAAGCCCAGAAAACTCCGAACTTGCTTGACCGATTCAGGTGGAGTCCAATTAAGGACGGCTTGAACTCGCTCAGGGTTAACAGCAATACCTTTACCAGATATTACGTGACCCAGATAGGTCACTTCTGACAACCAAAATTCACATTTAGAGAATTTGGCATAAAGGCGATGCTCTCGAAGTTTCTTCAACACTAGCCTTAGATGTTCGGCATGTTCTTCCTCGTTCTTGGAGTAGATGAGTATATCATCGAGGTAAACAACGACGAATTTATCCAAATACTCCATGAATATTGAGTTCATTAACCGAGAAAAGGTGGCTGGAGCGTTGGTTAAACCGAAGGACATGACGGTGTACTCGTATTGGCCATAACGAGTAACAAAGGCCGTTTTAGGGATGTCCCCGTTTCTGATTTTGATTTGATGGTAGCCCAACCTCAAATCCATTTTGGAGAAGATTGAGGATCCAGCGAGCTGATCATACAGGTCGTTGATCCTGGGGAGCGGATATTTGTTCTTCATTGTGACCAAATTGACAGGTCGATAATCTACAACCATCCGGTCCGTACCATCCTTCTTCTTGACGAAGAGGACGGGGCAAGCCCACGGAGATGAACTAGGTCGGATGAAACCCTTTTTCAAGGACTCATCGAGTTGTTTCTTAAGCTCGGCTAGTTCTAGTGGTGCCATCTTATAGGGTCTTCTAGCAATCGGGACGGTTCCTGGAATGAGGTCTATTATGAACTCAACATCCCTGTCAGGTGGAACACCTGGCAATTCCTATGGGAAGACATCCGGGAAATCACGGACTACCGGAACGTCCTCAAGGTCTGGCAAAGGGTTGGCGTTAAGAAAATATAACTGTCTCTTGGCTATTCGGGTCAAGACATTGACTATCTTCCCCGAAGGATGAGTGAGTTGAACAGTCCTAGAGAAGCAATCAATTTTGGCATGATGAGCTGACATCCAGTCCATACCCAAAATGATATTAATATCAGAAAATTTGAGAGCTATCAAAGATGCAAGGAAAACAAGTCTGTCGACTTGGATTTCATTTCCATAACTTACCCTGGAGGTCTGCCATCTAGAACCGGGAGTAGAAATTTCCATAGTGGATGGCATGTCACAGAATGCGGTGTTATGCAAACGAGCATAGTTCTCGGATATAAATGAATGAGAGGCTCCTGTATCGAAAAGAACAGATGCCGGGTGGCAATTAACAAGAAGCGTACCGAGAACGACGTTGGGATCCTCTTGAGCTTCTTCGGCAGAGATACAGTTGACGTGGCCACGTGTAGCGATGGCCGGCTTGGCGTGGAACACTTTCCCTATCGGCTTGCCACGGCCAACAGCTTTAGCAGATTGGTTGGGGTTGGTTTGGGGACACTCATGCATATAGTGACCAGATTCCCCACACTTGAAACAAGTCACGGAACTGGTGCGTGGAGGAGCACTGTTGGTTGGACCACCATAGGGCTTGGCTGGTGCAGACTGTTGAACGGGGCGAGGCGCCTGGAAGGATGGCCTCGGTATGAACCTAGGTGGCAGGGCAGTGTTGGGCACCCACACGCGGCGCTTCTGAGGACCAGCACCGGATGAGGAACCCACATCACGGCCATGCTTGCGTGTTGCGTCATAATCAGTCTGACCAGTCTCAGCACTGATGGCCTTGTTAACAAGCTTCTGAAAAGATGTGCACTCATGCAGACGGAGGTCGCGGCGAAGCACAGGACTAAGCCCCTTACGGAACCTTGCTTGCTTCTTGGCATCGGTAGAAACTTCCTCAGTGGCATATCGTGCGAGGTTACCGAACTCCCTGCTGTAAGCATCCACAGAGAGTCGGCCCTGAGTGAAACTGCAAAATTCCTCACGTTTATGGTCCATGAGACCCTCCGGAATGTGATGTTCACGGAAAGCCTCGCTGAATTCAGCCCAAGTAGTGACATGGCCCGCTGGGCGTATAGCTCCATAATTCTCCCACCAGAGACTGGCGGGGCCTTCAAGATGATATGCAGCAAAGGTGACCTTGTCAGCCTCAGCTACTAACGCAGAGCGCAGTTTGTGAGAGATACTGCGAAGCCAGTCATCAGCGTCGAGAGGCTCGACGGAGTGGTGGAACGTGGGTGGATGTAACTTGATGAAATCACTGAGTGACACCACGTTAGTCCTCTGATGGTGTGCTGTGTTCTGTTCAATACGCTCCAACAAATGGTTGGTCTCCCGCTTGTTTCTTTCGACTTCCATCATAACCTCGGCTAGGGAAGGAGGATGAGGCAGATTTGCATTCCTGACTTCACTGCCTTCGGCCTGCTCTTGAGGAGCAGGGTTAGTGCGCGTGTTGACCATCCTAGGTAAACAAGACAATGATTTAGTCAGAATGATAAAATTCCGACATAGGATACAGAATGTAAGGAATAACTTGGAATGCAGGATGATCATCCGTATGACATGGTAGATACAGAAACTGCTTCTTTATTCCATCGTCATACACACCATACAGGGTTTAGTACAAGACCAAACAAGGTACTATTACGGTGAAAAGAGGATTACATCTCATCGGAGGCATCCCAAGCTCCTATACATTATTTTTCTACACCTCCGGAAGTGGTACAAACTAGGTCATATCCCACGAGTCACGCAGGACGATAGACGATACAGCTAGTACGAACTAGTGATACTACCACTAACTCAGACCGATCCGTAGTAGTCCTCGTAGAAGTCACCTCCATAGCCTGGAAGCTCAACATGATCATCCGGGAACAGACGATCTCGCGGAGCTTGTGGACCATAGGGACTAGGATGAGGTCTTGGACCAACAGACGGTGGCCTGCGGGGACCGCGAGGTGGGGTGATGCCTCCTACATCACGCCAACTCATCACGTCTGGCAGAGCAGATCTCACAGGATAGAGATCGCGCATATCCGAATATCCAGCTTGCACCGCCGGTGCAAACCGAGTCAACGTGGCCCAATGGTCAGCACGGGTATTGAAAAGCTCTAGCCTCAAGGCCCAATTTTCACGGTCCTTATCCTCGAGCATCTCAGCAGTGGTGCGAGTCCGTGAATCCTCCTGAGTGGGGTCAACATAGATAGCCTGGAGATACCCTTGTGCTCCCGGAAGTGATCCTGGCATATACCGGAAATCAGAGTCCCGAAATAGGCCAGACCTGACTCGCATGATGGTCATCATAGAGTAGGCGGCGTCCTACACAGCCATCTCAATAGTAACCCCGAGTCCATAGGAGCAGTGAAGGGGCTCGGTGGATCCAGGATAGGATGGAAATATCCTGACAGTGCAGAGATACTGGCTTTGGTCAAAGTCTCGGAATTGCTCTTCGACCGTGTACTCGGGATACCAATGGTATCCAGCCTCAGTCATTACCCTGACCAACATGGCGGTATGGCCGGGTACATCTAGGCATCGAGTCAGGCGAACCACTTGATTGAGGTCGCGAGTGGCCATCTGAAAGCACAACCATAATGCAAAGGCATTAGAATTTCTAGCAAAATTTCGGCAGCATAACAGCTGTAAATGCTCAAAAAGGATTTGAGACATTTGACAAAGGATTACATACACACTCAACATCATCATATCAAGTTATGAGTCCATCCTAGCAACATAATGTGGTAGTAGAACTAAACTAGGCTTGTATTCATCAAACCTATAAGGTACTACTGATTAGTAACACGTGAACCTGATAGAGAGAAAAGATCCTAATTCCTTAACCCCCGGTGGAAGAATAGTCTGACTCAGATCAGAATGTCATAAGATAAAGGAGTAAAAAGAGCCTTACGTTCCAACCCACAAACAATTCCCCTACATATAACTAAAGAATTTCTAGACTCAACATCGACCAGTTTGGCTTGGAGAACCTACAGGCAGTCCGGCTCTGATGCCAACGCTGTCAGGACCCCGACTCGATGTCACATCGATCTAGCTTGTAACACCTCATATCACTTTGCGGCCTCACGCACGGTATTCCCACGGGTGTCGCCTTACCTTTCTCGGGACCGTTTGCGCCTTTTGGCTCACGTATATGACAGTGTCACTAGCATCCATATGATAAGGAGCCCGGGCTGACATGACTAGTCGTAAACCCAAAGTGGCATAGACTTACAGGGACAGGCATCCATGACCCAGCTTCGAACGTGTCGGTCATCAGCAAGTGGATCCGGGCTGTAGCACTGGGCTAGCAGGACTCCGGTAAACCGGGCTGTAGCGGGCTAACAGGACTTCGGTACCCAATGCGTGACATTTCCCCGAAGGGACAGACACAGGAACGAAGAAGGACACATGCCGGCCAGCCTAAGTGTTCCGAAGCAGTAGCAAGCTACCATGGCTCAGTGGAAACACTAGGAGACATTTCCCGGTAAGGGAGGCTACTAAAGATAAACAACTAGATAGTCAGATCCCACACATACCAAGCATTTCAGTCATACACACAATATGCTCGATATGTGCAAATACAACAAGGCATCACAACATGACTCTACGACACAAGTACTTTATTTAAGGCTCAGAGAGCCATACATAACATACACATAGGTACGGGTCACACGACCCAGCATTCAAGTCATACAGTCATACAAACCAGCAGCGGAAATAACTTGTCTGAGTACAGACACTAGTAAAATAAAAGAGGCTTGGAAAGCCTAGCTATACTACGTGGTCCTTCACAAGCTCAGGATCACCACCTGGGCCTTAGCCTACTCATTGATGTCAACGTCTACGAAGAACCCATCAGAAGGGGTTGCAGCGTCTTCTGTAAAAATGTAAATTATAGCAACATGAGTACAAAGGTACTCAGCAAGACTTACATCAGATCCTACATACATGCACATTATCAAGAAGGGTTGGTGGAGTTGTTGCAGCAAGCCAGCTTTGACTCTTGGCTAGGCTATCCTACGAGACTCCAACTTAAAATGGTTTTGCGCACACGAGTCCACTACTCACCACTTCAATACACTACCGAGGATCCACCTCCGTCTTCCTACGGAAGAGCCATCCTCGGCACTCACACTTATCTTGAGGCTTTTAGTAGTTTCCATTTACTTGTCTATGAACTGTATAGGCAACCAAGCAGTCCTTTACCGCGGATGCGGCTATTCGAGTAGATCATGATAACCCTGCAGGGGTGTACTTCTTCATACATGTTTCCACCACTTAGCGTCTGCACACGACATGTGCTCAGCAGACTTCAAGCGAAAGCCGACGTGGGTGTAGACCACGACCTACCTAAACACCTAAGCCTCTAGTCCAGGTTTATCGCCTATCCAGGTTCCATTCGCAGGGAGTCCGGCCGAGGTTTCCCATACGGCCCCGAACGATGTGAACAGGGTTCCCGAGATACCTAACGGGTATTCGGTACACCCGGCCACGTACCTACCGCATCACAGCCCACCCCTACGGTCAGCGCTGTCCACGGCCTCCAGTAGGCTACAAACACCAGAAACTACTTGCAACTCCTGGACAGAGAGCTAGGGTGAATAAGAAGTCGAGCGGGGTCATATTTCAGGGCCCAATGCATGGTAGTAGCTGTATCTTAAATCACACATACAGATCTCAGTGCTTAAGGTCGGCTTCAATGAAACAACCCACCATGTACTCCTACATGGCCTCTCATCGATACCTTTACCAAATCGTGTTCACCACACCACTCTTATTACCGACATAATCATTTCACTCTAGCCCATCACCCAGATGAACCAGACCTGACACGACTCTAAGCATAGCAGGCATAGCAAGGTAGGAACAACACATACATATGGCTCACTCAACTCCTACACATGCTAGTGGGTTTCATCTAGTTACTGTGGCAATGACAGGTCATGCAGAGGAAATGGGTTCAACTACCGTAGCACACAACAGTTTGAAACGCGTTGTCTTAATGCAGTAAAAGAGAGCAGGAGCGAGAACATGGGATTGTATCGATATGATCAAATGGTTGGTTGCTTGCCTGATGGTTCGATGCACTGATACGGTTCTTCGTTAGGGTAATCACGGTACTCCTCGGAGGCAGAACCTGCCGCAAAGAACACCGATACACAACCATCACCAAACAATGTGCAACAATATGATGCATGCATGAAACATGGCAATATGAGTGTGTTGGGGTAATGCAACTAAGACCAGAAGGGTTTGAACCAATTTGAATCAAAGATTCAAATTTCAAACTCATACATGGCCCTTTAAAGTGTTTTTTCCTTATTCTGCATTAAACATCAAGTTAACTTGTTTAATCATGCATGAACATAGTACAGATGGATAGATTGGATTTTTCTGATCATTTTTCATATATAATTTGTCTGATTTGGAATTACAGAATAAAAGTTATGAATTTTTGAAGTTTAAACTATATTCTGGAATTTCCTATATTAGATTAATTCCAGAAAATCAATTATTGCGTCAGCCTGACGTCAGTGTGACGTCAGCAGGTCAACGGGACACGTCCGGGTCAAACCTGACAGTGGGTCCCGCGTGTCAGTGTGATTAGATTAGTTAAAGTTTAATTAAAACTAAACCTGTTTAATTAATAGGGCTGGGCCCCACCTGTCATAGACTCAGGGGAGTCAACCAGGGCCCACCCGTGGTCAAACCCGGGTCGGCTGCACCGGCGTTTAGCCACCGGCGAGCCCGACGCGGCGGCGGAAGTGGTTTTTGCCGTTCCGGCAACCAAACGAGCCGCGGAGGCCACCGGAGAGGAGCTGAGGACGAACTGCAGCTCTTGGTGGAGTCCGTTGGGGTCGGGGTGGCTGGAGTTGGCGCCGGCGATGACTTTGGCGGCCACCGGAGTTCGGCCAAAGTCGAACTTGTCGCTAGGGGGGTCGGTGAGGTGCGGGGAGTAGCTAGTTAGGTGCTACGTGACACGGGGAGCATGATGGACACCGTGGAGTGGCCGGAGGGTGACCGGGAGCACGTCGGCGACGAGCTCCACGGTGGTGGGTGCGGTTGAGCTCCGGGAGGTTGCTACACGGCTCGGGAGCAAGAAAAGAAGGGGGGAAGATGGCTAAGCTCACAGTGAGTGCGACGAAGCCCTTGCTGCGGCTGGGGATGGACCGGAGCGACGACGACGTTGAAGGGGATCTCCGGCGACGGCGGTTCGGGCGAGGTCGTTGCGGTGGACTCAGGCGTTGCAAGCGCTCGGGGCTCGGCTTGCTCGATGAAGTGGACAGCGGCGGAGCTCCTGGAAACGATGAGAGGACGCACAGGCGGCGGGGAGCACGGCTACGACGTAGGCACGGCGGTGGTGGCGTCGGTCACGGCGGGGGAGCGCGAGGGGGAGGAGCTGGAGAGGAGAGGTGGTGTCTGGGGGGTTCGGGGGAGAGAGGGAGGCCGATCCACGATGTCACCGGGCAAGGGGAGCGGCGAGGCGGCGAGCAGGTGCGTGGCGCGCGCGGCGGTCGCCGTCGGGCACCTGCCTGCCTGCCTGGCCGGCAAGCAGCTCGCTGGAGCGGCGCTGGGCTGGGCCGGCAGGTGGGCCGGGAGCTGGCGTCAGGTAAGTTTTTCCATTTTTCTCTGTTTTCTGTATTTTTTAATACTTCTGCAACTTTGTTGAATTAAATAAAATACTTAGGCAACTCCTAAAATCACCAAACTACCCCTGGTCCATAGTTGGATTATTTCCAACATGAAACATTTTAGTTTGGAGATATTTGAGCATTTAAATATTTTATATAATTTTAAATGCCCATATTCAAATATTTATGATTTAATTCAAAAACCCTAAGATGGCCTAGAAAATGTGCATCACTTTTGGCAGAGGTTCTGAACCAAGACAAAAATGATGGGCATTTTAGAAGGGCATTTCAGGTTCATTGAAAAAGTTTTTAGTAAACCCTAATTGGTTTCAGAGGGGGCTGGGGGTTCTGTCATCCCCATTTCAGGTTTCGGATGAAAGAATAAACATGATGCAACACTCTAATGCATGAACTAGCTAGGGTGTGACATCGATGTAAACCCCAGCCCTTTCCAGTGTCTATATAAACCCGAGAGTTTTAGTCCTTAGAGACAGAATCATAATGAACATAGGCTAGCTTCTAGGGTTTAACCTCTACGATCTCGTGGTAGATCAACTCTTGTAATACCCATATCATCAATATCAATCAAGCAGGAAGTAGGGTTTTACCTCCGTCGAGAGGGCCCGAACCTGGGTAAAACATTGTGTCCCTTGCCTCCTATTACCATCAGCCTTAGACGCACAGATCGGGACCCCCTACCCGAGATTCGCCGGTTTTGACACCGACATTGGTGCTTTCATTGAGAGTTCCTTTGTGTCGTCGCGGCAAGGCTTGATGGCTCCTTCAATCGTCAACAACATGGTCCAGGGTGAGTCTTTTCTCCCCGGACAGATCTTCGTGTTCGGCGGCTTTGCACTGTGGGCCAATTCGCTTGGCCATCTGGAGCAGATCGACAGCTACGCCCCTAGCCACCAGGTCAGGTTCGGAAACCTGAACTTCACGACCGATATCCGCGGAGACTTGATCTTCAACGGGTTCGGGCCTGCGCCAGGAGCGCCGGACAATCACGATGAGCACGGCTTAGACCTGCTGTCGGACAATGCTCGGGATATCGCCCCTGCAGGAGCCCCGGACCTAAATCCGGAGCAGATTGCGTTGCCCGAGGACAGGTGGATGGACCCCGCCCCGGACGCTGCACACTTATCGGTGGTAGAGCCGAACACAGGCCTCACCCCCAAGGAAGCATGTGACACCGGACCCCCGGGCTCGTATCCGGTTGTAGGTTCCAGTCCGCGCACTCCTGAGCCCGCCGAATCTGGTTGGGCTCCGGTAATGGAGTTTACCGCTGCGGATATTTTCCAGCACTCGCCCTTTGGCGACGTGCTGAACTCGTTGAAGTCTCTCTCTTTGTCAGGAGACTGTTGGCCGAACTATGTCCGGCTCGAGTGGGAAGCAGGCGACGAAGGAATTCGTTGCCCACCCACCACCCACTTCATTGCTATGGTCGATGATTTAATCGACGTGCTTGACTTCGACTCCGAAGACATCGACGGTGTGGACGACAATGCAGGAGAAGAATAGGAACCACCACCCACGGGGCGGTGGACAACCACCTCCTCATATGATATATATATGGTGGATACTCAAAAAGAAACCAATGGCGATAAGGCAATGGAGGATAACCCCTCAAGGAAGAAAACAAAGCATGGGCGTCGTCGGCGCCGCTCCATGCCCCGCCACAGCAATACCGGCACAGATGATGAAAACAGTCCAGATGGTGCCAAAGATGAATACAACCCCGATCAGCCTGCCTTCGAGCAGGCCGAACAGGAAGATGGGAAGGACAACCCAGACGAACAGGCGACGGATGCATATCCGGAGGAGGACAACTACATGCCCCCCTCCGAAGATGAGATTAGCCTCGGCGACGACGACTTCGGCATGCCTGAGGACCCCATGGAGCAGGAGCGCTTCAAGCGCCGGCTTATGGCCACTACGAGAAGCCTGAAAAAGAAGCAGCAGCAGCTCCAAGCTGATCAAGACATGCTCACAGACAGATGGACTGAAGTCTTGGCAGCCGAGGAATACGGACTTGAAAGCACAAGTGCTCCCTAGGTGGTTTTGGTAATTAATGTCAACATATCTCTTGTTGGACTAACAATTTTATCTAGTATGTTTCAGATAAGTTCAACAATGGAGTGGCATGGACTAAAGGATGTGGGAACTCCTTCAAGATGCTAAGGACAAAGGATTGGCTCAAGCTTCAAGCTCAAGACTCTTCATTTTACATTTTAGTGATCCAAGATCACATTGAGTCTATAGGAAAAGCCAATACTATCAAGGAGGGATGAGGTGTTGCTTAATGAGCCTCTTGCTCCACAGTGCTTAGTGATATGCTCCAAATTCCGTCAACTACTTTCCCACTTCTACACATTTGTCCTAAACCTAAAGTCAAACTCGGCCCCACTGATTCTTTCTATCCAGCGCCACCGAGTTTGGATATCTTAGCCACTGCCACAAACCCTAAGCAAATCGGTCTTACCGATAGGGATCTCGGTCTCACCGATATGGGATTGTAATCTCTCTGTGTATGTCCATTACCAAAATCGGTCTCACCGAGTTTGAGCAATCGGTACTACCGAGATTACAATGCAAACTTCCTGGTTGACTCATTACCAAAATCGGTCCCACCGAGTTTGATAATCGGTCCAACTGAGTTTGCCTGACCAACTCTCTGGTTAGCTAATTACCAAAATCGGTCCTACCGAGTTTGTGTAATCGGTCTCACCGAGATTACGTTATGCCCTAACCCTAACCGAATCGGTCCTACCGAGTTGCATTTCGGTCCCACTGAAAATCCTAACGGTCACTAGATTTGCTAAATCGGTCCGACCGAGTTTCTCAATTAGGTCCCACCGAGTTTGGCAAATTGTGTGTAACGGTTAGATTTTGTGTGGAGGCTATATATACCCCTCCACCTCCTCTTCATTTGTGGAGAGAGCCATCAGACTGAACCTACACTTCCAGCATCCTATTTCCGAGAGAGAACTACCTACTCATGTGTTGAGGCCAAGATATTCCATTCCTACCATATGAATCTTGATCTCTAGCCTTCCCCAAGTTGCTTTCCACTCAAATCCTCTTTCCACCAGATCCAAATGCTATGAGAGAGAGTTGAGTGTTGGGGATACTATCATTTGAAGCACAAGAGCAAGGAGTTCATCATCAACGCACCATTTGTTACTTCTTGGAGAGTGGTGTCTCCTAGATTGGCTAGGTGTCACTTGGGAGCCTCCGACAAGATTGTGGAGTTCAACCAAGGAGTTTGTAAGGGCAAGGAGATCGCCTACTTCGTGAAGATCTACCGCTAGTGAGGCAAGTCCTTCGTGGGCGATGGCCATGGTGGGATAGACAAGTTTGCTTCTTCGTGGACCCTTCGTGGATGGAGCCCTCCGTGGACTCGCGCAACCATTACCCTTCGTGGGATGAAGTCTCCATCAACGTGGATGTACGATAGCACCACCTATCAGAACGACGCCAAAAACATCTGTGTCTCCAATTGCGTTTGAATCCTCCAAACCCTTCCCTTTACATTCTTGCAAGTTGCATGCTTTACTCTCCGCTGCTCATATACTCTTTGCATGCTTGCTTGATATGTGTTGTGAATGTTAAACTTGTGCCTAAACTCCACTTAAACTTTAAGAGAATCTTAAAAACGGCAACTTTGGTACTTAGTGTCTAATCAACCCCCTCTAGACACCTCTTCTCAAGGTCCTACAAGTGGTATCAGAGCATTGGTCTCCATTGTCTTGGTTTAATCACCATTGGAGGAAGATGGATGAGTCTACTTTGGGGAGTCTTAGATATAGAGTGCCTATTCTTGATGGAGAGTATTTTCATGAGTGGAAAAATGAGATGCTTGTAATTTTCAATCAATATCATTTGAACAAGTACATTGCTAGTCCTTGTGCACCTTG
The DNA here is from genome assembly GCF_002162155.2 of Triticum dicoccoides. Taxonomy (NCBI): domain Eukaryota; kingdom Viridiplantae; phylum Streptophyta; class Magnoliopsida; order Poales; family Poaceae; genus Triticum; species Triticum dicoccoides. The sequence continues at coordinate 500,655,670 of NC_041391.1, read as the reverse complement.
TGTTGATCCTATGCATCCTACCCTTGATGAGTCTATTGACATGATTAGGAATGTTAGAATTGTTAATCTTATCACTAGAGGCTTGCCTAGAAACTTGATTATAAAACTGCCTACTCTATAGTGTGCCTACACTATATGGAAATTTCTTGAGGAATGATTTCCTGATTATTCGTTGAAAAATCTTGATGAAATTCTTCATAAGTCTATTGCCTTGAGTAAGATGAATACTAGTGATCCTATGTTTGGTGATCGTCTATTTGAGCTTACAAATCTTATGCGTGCCAAAGGAAATGTTGGTATTATTAGTGATATTATTTCCGAAGCTATAAAAATTCATAGACAAGATCATTGTCAAAATCACTCTAACGAATCACCCTCTCTAGGATTTGATCCACCACATGACGATGTTGAACATGGATACTATGATGAGGATTGAGGAGTCCTGGATTAGGGGGTGTCCGGATGGCCGGACTATGATCTTCGGCCGGACTCCTGGACTACGAAGATACAAGATTGAAGACTCCGTCCCGTGTCCGGATGGGACTTTCCTTGGCGTGGAAGGCAAGCTTGGCGATACGATATGAAGATCTCCTCCCATTGTAACCGACTCTGTGTAACCCTAGCCCTCTCCGGTATCTATATAAACCAGAAAGTTTTAGTCCGTAGGACGAACAACAATCATACCATAGGCTAGATTCTAGGGTTTAGCCACTCCGATCTCGTGGTAGATCTACTCTTGTACTACCCATATCATCAATATTAATCAAGCAGGAGTAGGGTTTTACCTCCATCGAGAGGGCCCGAACCTGGGTAAAAACATCGTGCCCTTGTCTCCTGTTACCATCCGCCTAGACGCACAGTTCGGGACCCCCTACCCGAGATCCGCCGGTTTTGACACCGACATTGGTGCTTTCATTGAGAGTTCCTCTGTGTCGTCGCCTTTTAGGCCCGATCGCTTCTTCGCTCGTCAACAGTGACGCGGTCCGGGATGAGACTTTTCTCCCCGGATAGATCTTCGTATTCGGCGGCTTCGCACTGCGGGCTGACTCGTTCGGCCATCTGGAGCAGATCGAGAGCTACGCCCCTGGCCATCAGGTCAGGTTTGGAAGCTTGAACTACACGGCCGACATCCGCGGGGACTTGATCTTCGACGGATTCGAGCCACAACCGGGTGTGCCGCATTGTCATGATGGACACGATCTAGCTCTGTCATCGGACAACGCCCAGAGCGTCGCTCAGGTGTCCGCTCTGACCATTAGCTCGGAGCCCACTACGCCAGTCGGGGATGGACGGTTAGACGCCACCCCGGAAACTGCAATCTCTACGGTGATAGAGCCGGATACCAGCCTAGCCCCTCGCAAGGCCCGTGACTCCGAGGTGCCGGACTCCGATCTGGACTCCGTAAATCCCGCACCTCTCTCGGTTAAGCCCGATTGGGCTCCGGTCATGGAGTTCACCGCTGCGGATGTCTTTCAGCACTCACCTTTCGGCAACATCCTGAATTCGTTAAAATCTCTCTCTTTGTCAGGAGAGCCCTGGCCGGACTATGGCCAACACGGTTGGGACGCGGACGACGAAGAAATTTGTAGCCCACCCACCACCCACTTTGTAGCCACTGTCGACGATTTAACCAACATGCTCGACTTCAACTCCGAAGACATCGACGGTATGGACGCCGATGAAGGAGACAATCAAGAACCAATGCCTATAGGGAACTGGAAAGCCACCTCGTCATATGACATATACATGGTGGATACCCCTAAAGCGGGGGATGGCGAGGAGAAAACGGAGGATGACCCCCCCAAGAAGCAACGCAAGCGCCTACGTCAGCGGCGCCGCTCTAAGTCCCGCCAAAGCAAAAACGGCGATTCCGGCACCGGAGATAACAATACGCCGGACAGTGCCGAAGACGACCCCCTCCAGCAGGATTCAGTGCAGGAGAACGAAGGAGCCAGCCCTCGTGAGAGAGCGGCCGACAAAGAGGATGAGGATGACAATTACATGCCTCCCTCCAAAGACAAGGCAAGCCTCGACGACGATGAATTCGTTGTGCCAGAGGATCCCGTTGAGCAAGAGCGTTTCAAACGCACACTCGTAGCCACGGCAAGCAGCCTCAAGAAGAAACAGCAGCAGCTTAGAGCTGACCAAGACTTGCTAGCCGACAGATGGAACGAAGTCCTGGCGGCCGAAGAGTATAAACTAGAACGCCCATCCAAGAGCTACCCGAAGCGCGGGCTGCTTCCCCAACTTGAGGAGGAAGCAACTAAACCTACATCACCAGCGTACGATGCGCCCGATCGGCCACCCCGTGGCAGCGATAGAGAGGCCTTCAGGTCCTCGACCCAAGCCGCACCCCGACACAGCTCAAAACATACCAGAGTACGGGGAGACGCAACAGACCTCGGAGACATCTTGGAGAATAAGGCAAGGCAAACAAGATCGATCTACGGATCGCATGTGCGCCCCGCTTCACGTGACGCTAGCCGTCATGCCGGACATAATAAATATGGCCCCGCCGAATACAACAGACCAAGCTCGTCCGAGCTGCGTCGTGATATAGCTCAATACAGGGGCGCTGCACACCCACTATGATTCATAGACGAAGTAATGGATCATCAAATCCCCGAGGGCTTCAAACCCGTAAACATCGAATCATACGATGGCACAACAGATCCTGCGGTATGGATCGAGGATTATCTCCTTCACATCAACATGGCCCGTGGCGATGATCTACACGCCATCAAATACCTCCCGCTCAAGCTTAAAGAACCAGCTCGGCATTGGCTTAATAGCCTGCCAGCAGAGTCAATCAGTTGTTGGGAGGACCTGGAATCCGCATTTCTTGACAACTTCCAGGGCACGTATGTGCGACCACCAGACGCTGATGACCTAAGCCACATAATCCAGCAACCAGAGGAATCGGCCAGACAATTCTGGACACGGTTCCTGACAAAGAAAAACCAAATAGTCGATTGTCCGGACGCCGAGGCCCTCGTAGCCTTCAGGCATAACATCCAAGACGAATGGCTTGCCCGGCACCTAGGACAGGAAAAGCCGAAGTCTATGGCAGCCCTCACGACACTCATGACCCGCTTTGGCGCGGGAGAGGACAGCTGGCTAGCTCGTAGCAATAACATAAGCAAAAGCCCTGGCAATTCGGATAACAAGGATAACAACGGCAGGTCACGCCGCAACAAGCATAAGCGCCGCATTAACAGTGACAATACTGAAGATATGGCAGTCAATGCCGGATTCAGAGGCTCTAAACCGGGTCAGCGGAAGAAGCCATTCAAACGAAACCCTCAGGACCCATCCAGCTTAGACCGGATACTTGATCGCTCGTGCCAGATACACGGCACCCCCGAACAGCCAGCCAATCACACCAACAGGGATTGTTGGGTGTTCAAGCAGGCAGGCAAGATAAGTGCCGAGACTAGAGATAAGGGGCTACATAGTGATGACGAGGAGGGTCCCCGGCCGCCAAACAACAAAGGACAGAAGGGATTTCCCCCGCACGTTCGGACGGTGAATATGATATACGCAACCCACATCCCCAAAAGGGAGCGGAAGCATGCTCTCAAGGACGTCTATGCGCTGGAGCCAGTCGCCCCAAAGTTCAACCCATGGTCCTCCTGCCCGATCACTTTCGATTGACGGGACCATCCCACCAGCACCCGTCACGAAGGATTCGCCGCACTGGTCCTAGACCCAATTATCGACGGATTTCTCCTTACCAGAGTCCTAATGGACGACGGCAGTAGCCTGAACCTGCTCTACCAGGACACAGTGCGAAAAATGGGCATCGATCCTTTGAGGATCAAACCCACAAAGACAACCTTCAAAGGTGTCATACCAGGGGTCGAAGCCAGCTGTACAGGCTCGGTCACACTCGAGGTGGTCTTCGGATCACCGGATCACTTCCGGAGTGAGGAGTTAATCTTCGACGTAGTCCCATTCCGCAGCGGCTATCACACCCTGCTCGGACGAACCGCATTTGCAAAATTCAATGCGGTGCCGCACTATGCATATATCAAGCTCAAGATGCCAGGACCTCGCGGAGTCATCACGGTAAATGGAAACACAGAACGCTCTCTCCGAACGGAGGAGCACACGGCGGCCCTGGCGGCGGAAGTACAGAGTAGCCTCTCAAGGCAGTTCTCCAATCCAGGCGCCAAATGTCCGGACAACGTCAAGCGAGCCCGAAGTAACCTACAACAAATCCGGCTGGCACGCTCCGAGCAAGCATAGCAGTGCGGCCCCGACCCCAGCCCCCGCCAAACGGCAATGCTGGTACCACGCATACATAATTACGCCTTAGAGATACCATGGGCATAAGGGGAGGTCACAACAACGGCATGCCCAGCATGCTGCTTAACCGCACTAGGGGGCTCCCTATTTCGCTGTTTTCCTTTCTCACACACTTTCAGGACCCAACTATTCGCAAGGCCTGTCCGGCAATACTATCGCCGAACCAACAATGCAATAGCCAGGGAGGAAGCAAGCTACGTCAAAAGTCAAGGTGGTCTCTATAACGAGTTTAATACCTGTTTCTAATACAATACTGCAGCTTGATCCTGGAGGGGAATATGTCAAATACTCCCATCTCTTGCTTACCGCACTTTTTGTATCGTTCTGCTTTCGCAGCAGCCCTTTTTTTAATAAACAATACATAGCTCTTATCTATTATTGTACTTACCTATTTTTATATGCAAACATGTTCAGTCATGACAATATGCAACCGTACACTTTGGCACGGATAATACACCAGGGGCTTACAACACCCCATAATGTGGTGTGAGAAGACCTAACACTCTAACAAGTGCGGCACCCCGAACTTATAGCACTATATGCATCGGCTCTGAATCATGTCTTTGGTCAATAGTTGGGTTTGCCCGGCTCCCATGTTTTGGTACCTTACGTTCCACATTGTTGGCTAAGGTAGCGCTGGGAGAACTACTGCGATTGTGCCCCAGTTGAGCTGGGTTAACACCTTAGTAGAGAAAGCTAAAACTGACTGTCATGATAGTGCGAGCGACCGGTCGCTATTCGCGAGGTTTTTTCGAGTCCTTAAAGACTTATGCCGCTTCAAGCGAGGAACCGGACTTATCCGGCCTAGGCGTGGATAGCGCCCCGAACTCGGTCTTCCGAATACTAGGGGCTTTGCCGAAATTTAAAATTATAGAATTCTATGGCTAAGTGAGAGTGATAAAGCATTATAAGTCCGACGGTCTGGTTCGCTGTGCTGAACGACTCCCTAGATGGACCCAAGAATGGGAACAAGAGCGCTCAGGTTTATCCCGAACACCCCAGCACTCGTGGCATGGGGGTCAAAGCCGACGACTTGCATCTCTCAGATTTGATAAACGGCCGCACAGAAGGTAATATTTCAAATTAACAAGCGTTGCTTAATGCATATGAACAAAGCTTCAGTGTACAGGACAACAAACGCGAGTTTACTCAAAAATTACATCTTTGGAGCACTCATCCGCTATGCGGCGGGCACCCTTCAGAACACCATTGTAATACATCTCGGGCGTACGATACTCCTTACCCGGCGGTGGCGCGTCCGTCAACAGCTTTCCGCGTCTAGCTTGCCCCAGTGCACCTTAGCACGGGCAAGGGCCTAACGGGCACCTTCAATACAAACAGAGCGCTTGACGACCTCAATCCATGGACACGCGTCCACCAGCCGCCGCACCAGACCAAAGTAGCTCCTAGGCATGGCTTCTCCAGGCCACAGCCGAGCTATGAGGCCCTGCATGGCCTGTTCGGCCACCTTGTGGAGCTCAACCAGCTGCTTCAGTTGGTCGCTCAGGGGCACCGGATGTCCGGCCTCAGCATACTAAGACCAGAACACTTTTTCCATCGAGCTCCCCTCTTCGGCTCGGTAGTATGCGGCGGCATCAGACACACTACGGGGCAGATTGGCGAACGCTCCTGGAGAGCTCCGGATTCGGGTAAGTAGCAGATAATTAACTTTTATATTTTTGCTTTGCATAAAGAATGCCTTACCCACCGCTTTCTTCTTCATCGCCTCGATCTCCTGAAGGGTCTTTTGGGCTTCGGCCTTAGCGGTCTTGGCACTCTCAAGAGCCAAGGCAAGCTCGGACTCTCGAGTCTTCGAGTCACGCTCCAAACTCTCGTGTTTTTCCATGAGAGCCTGGAGCTCTTGCGCACCTCCGCCACCCGCGCTTCCTGCTTCTCTCGCTCGGTGCGCTCCAAGGCCGCACTCTTTTCGGCCTTCGAAACCGCCTCTTTCAGGGTCGCCACCTCGGTCGCAGCTCCTACAACATTAACGTTGGTCCTGTTATTATTATGCAACCAAGTATTTCTATATACATTCACAGGAGGTGCTACATACCCTCTTTATCCTCGAGCTGCTTCTTGGCACGGCCGAGCTCGCTCTCGGATCGCTCGAGGCTTTCCTTCAAGGCATTGACCTCCGCAGTCAGTGCGGCAGAGGTCAGCAGCGCAGCCTGCATCCCCATATTGACATATTTCTATTAGACTCCTGCGTATATCTTTTAAGATACTCAGTTCGGCTTTTCTTTCCGAACACCAAACTAAGCATCAGGGGCTACTGTCTATGCGGTAACATTTTTTATATATGTTTTTGAACACATACCTCAAAGCCCGTTAACATGCTTGTGCAGGCTTCCGTCAGCCCGCTCTTGGCGGACTGAACCTTATGAATCACCACACTCATAACAGTGCGATGTTCTTCGTCGATAGAGGCGCCGTTGAGCGCCTCCAGCAAATTGTCCGGCGCCTCCGGGTGGACAGAAGTCGCCGGCGTCGCGGACTTACCCTTCTTGTGAAGGCGCCGCGTGTCGGGCTCTAGAACCACTGATGGTTCCGGAGCAGTGTCCGGCCCAGGGCCGGACTTAGATCCCTCCGGGGTTTTACCCCCTTTGGGTTGGGAGTTTGGAAGGTCGCCTTGTGGCGCTTCCAGGACCACCTCCTCTTGGTTTTGTCCCCTACGGGACTCCACCTCCGCGCCATCTTTAGGGAGAGGGGAGGAGGCCGTCGGAAGTGAAGCGCTGTTCACATCCGACGAATTCAGAGATCCGCTCGACGAATTGCCAAGCTAAGCTCTGGGCGGACTGTATGATTAGCTTCGGTGTTAGAAGCTATCAAATAATAAAGGTGTGCAATAAGTCATTTGGGTAGCCAGACACTTACGATTTTGCCAGGGGCTTGACCCTGGAAGGCCAGTCCTCCTCGCCGTCTTCGGCGTCGGGGGCGTAGTCCGGCAGAAGGGGCTTCCCCTTCTTGGACCCTCCGGCTTCCCTAGTTGGGGAGGCCTTTCTCTTCTTTCCTCCCCCCGCTGGAGGGGGAGAGGCATCTTCTTCTTCCTCCTCCTCATCTTCGGAGGCGGAGGGCGCGTTGGAGCCGTCGGGCAAATCCGACGACACCGGGCGCCGGGAACTCTTTCGGGTCCCCGTGGCCTTCTCCTTGGCCTTCTTCTCCGGCACCACATGGGGTGCCGGAACCAGTAGCTTCGCTAAGTGTGCGTCTACTGGGCCTTCGGGCAAAGGGGCCGGACAGTCAAACTATCCGGATGTCCTCTTCCAATCCTGTCAAAGGAATGAGAGTTTAGATCCCACATAAGGTCACACTATGAAATGCGGATATCCCATAAGGGACTAAAGGTAAGCTTACTTCGAAGGCTTGATGTTTGGTGCAGAACCCGCGATCCTCGGTGACGGGAGGGGAGACCTCGGAGCTTTTGAAAAGCACCTTCCAGGCGTCCTCGTGCTTCGTTTCGAAGAGCCGTGATAGAGTCTGGTGTCGGGCCGGGTCGAACTCCCACAAATTGAAGTCCCGTCGTTGACACGGGAGGATCTGGCGGAAGAGCATGACCTGGACCATGTTGACAAGTTTGACCCTCTTGGCCACCAGGTCTCGGACGCAGGTTTGGAGTCCGGTCACCTCTTCCGGATTGCCCCACGACAGGCCCGTCTCTTTCCAAGATGTGAGCCGGGTGGGGATGCCGGATCGAAATTCAGGGGCCGCCGCCCATTTAGGGTCACGCGGCTCGGTAATATAAAACCACCCAGATTGCCACCCTTTGATAGTTTCCACAAAGGCACCCTCGAGCCAGGTGATGTTGGCTATCTTGCCCACCATGGCACCTCCGCATTCCGCCTGTCGGCCTTGCACGACCTTCGGCTTGACGCTGAAGATCTTCAGCCATAGGCCAAAGTGGGGCTGGATGCGGAAGAAGGCCTCGCACACGACGATAAACGCCGAGATATTGAGGATGAAGTTCGGGGCCACGTCATGGATGTCCAGGCCATAGTAGAACATGAGCCCCCGGACGAACATGTGAAGAGGAAAACCCAGTCCATGGAGGAAATGGGGAAGAAAAACAACCCTCTCATGGGGCTTGGGGGAGGGGATGAGTTGCCCCGCATCTAGGAGCCGGCACGCGATGTCGTTAGACAGGTATCCGGCCTTCCTCAGGTTTTTGATTTGTCCCTCCATGACGGAGGAGGCCATCCATCTACCTCCCACTCCTGACATGGCTGGAGAAGGTTGAGGTCGGAAGTGCGGGCTTGGGTGCTGGAGCTCGAGCACGCATGGACGGATAAGCAGAGGATGAAGAGGGCGTGAATGGAAAGGGCGGATTCTTATCCCCTTATATGGGCGGCCAAAACTACGAGCCCCCCACCGGCCTAATAAAACTCGCTTATCCCCCAAGCGCCGCGGTTAATGGCGTGGTTGGGTTACCCACACCCGTATTGATGAGAATCCCGGAATAAGGGGACACGATCTCTGCTTTGACAAGATGTGCCAAGGAAACCGCCTCTCTAAACACGCTGAGGTGGAACAATAAAACAAATAAAGAGCCTGGCTATGGCATGATGTCGCGCCATGGAATACGTCAGCAGATCCGATTAATACAAATATTATTCTCTCTACGAAGGAATGTGGAACTTATTTTGCAGAGCCGGACACTACCCTGATGTTCAACATCTTCTATGAAATATTCAGAGGAGGAACCCGCCTTGCAATGCCGAAGACAACTTGCGTGCCGGACTCGTCGTCATTGAAGCCTGGTTCAGGGGCTACTGAGGGAGTCCTGGATTAGGGGGTGTCCGGATGGCCGGACTATGATCTTCGGCCGGACTCCTGTACTACGAAGATACAAGATTGAAGACTCCGTCCCGTGTCCGGATGGGACTTTCCTTGGCGTGGAAGGCAATCTTGGCGATACGATATGAAGATCTCCTCCCATTGTAACCGACTCTATGTAACCCTAGCCCTCTCCGGTATCTATATAAACCGGAGAGTTTAGTCCGTAGGACGAACAACAATCATACCATAGGCTAGATTCTAGGGTTTAGCCACTCCGATCTCGTGGTAGATCTACTCTTGTACTACCCATATCATCAATATTAATCAAGAAGGAGTAGGGTTTTACCTCCATCGAGAGGGCCCGAACCTGGGTAAAAACATCGTGTCCCTTGTCTCCTGTTACCATCCGCCTAGACGCACAGTTCGGGACCCCCTACCCGAGATCCGCCGGTTTTGACACCGACAAGGATGATGATAGTGACTTCGATCTTGATGATGCAATGAGACATTTTAGTCTTATGGCAAATCTTCAGGGATATATGTCAGGAGGAAAGGAATGGGTTCTTGATAGTGGATGTACCAATCACATGACCAGAGATAAAGACATGTTTCGTGAGCTTGCTGATAATGATAGTCCTCGAAAGTATGTCACTTTCGGTGACAACTCACAGGGTAAGGTGGTTGGCCTCGGTAAGGTGGCCATATCACATGATAACTCCATACAAAATGTTATGCTCGTTGAATCTCTTGGATACAACTTACTTTCAGTATCTAGACTTACTGATTTCAGTTTCAATGTCCTATTTACTGAAGTAGATTGCCAAGTGTTTCATCGAGACAATCATAAAATGGTCTTTACCGGCATACGTAGAGGTGATCTATACATTGTTGATTTCACTAAAAAGGCTCAACCTAAAACTTGCTTCGTTGCTAAATCCTCAAAAGGCTGGTTATGGCATAGATGATTAGGTCATGTTGGTATGCGAAACCTTGACAAGCTTATTAAGGGAAATCATATCCTTGGAGTTAATGATGTCATATTTGATAAGGATATACTTTGCAGTGCTTGTCATGCAGGTAAACAGGTTGGAGGAAGGCATCCCGTGAAGAACATTATGACCACAAAGAGGCCACTCGAGCTACTTCACATGGATCTCTTTGGTCCCAACTCTTACAAGAGTCTTGGTGGAAATTCTTTTGGTCTAGTTATAGTTCATGAGTTTTCAAGATTTATGTGGGTGTTCTTTCTCGATGATAAATTGCAGGTCCAAAAGATCTTCAAGAACTTCGCTAGGAAGGCCCAAAATCAATTTGAAGTGAAGATCAAGAAGGTTCGCAGCGACAATGGAACGGAGTTCAAGAACGCAAATGTGGGCACCTTTCTTGATGAAGAAGGGATTTCACACGAGTTCTCGGCTACGTACACACCTCAACAAAATGGAGTTGTTGAGAGGAAGAACCGGACACTCATCGAAATGGCGAGAAAGATGCTTGATGAGTACAAGACGCCGAAGCACTTTTGGGCAGAAGCGGTTGAGACAGCTTGTCATGCAACAAATCGCTTGTATCTTCACAAGCACTCGGCAAGATAGCATACGAGCTCCTCACCGGTAACAAACCCCAAGTTGGATACTTTCGAGTATTCGGCTCAAAGTGCTACATTCTTGATAAGCATCGTCATTCTAAATTTGCTTCTAAGTCTCATGAAGGTTTCCTACTAGGTATGGCTCAAACTCTCACACTTACCGTGTCTACAACAATTTCACCCGAAAGGTTGAAGAGATGGTAGATGTGAAGTTTGATGAATCTAACGGCTCGCAAGTAGAGCAATTGCCAATTGATGTAGGAGACAAAGATCCTTCGGAAGCAATCCAAGACTTGTCTATTGGCAAGGTTTGTCCAACGGAAGTGAAGGACAGTCCCTCGTCTGTCCAAGTGGAAGCTTCTACTTCATGACAAGGTGAACCAAGAGTTGATACGGAAGCATCCACAAGTGGGACACACCAAGATGAAGGAAACGAGGAAGTGCATCAAGATGAACGTCAACAACCTCCTTCTCCACCACGGCAAGAGAACGACAACGCCAACAATGAAGAAGGCCAAGAAGAAGAACAAGATGAAGAATATGTTCAACGAAGATCCAAGCAAAAGCTTTCACGAGTTCGAGCAAGAATTGCTAAAGACCACCCCGTCGAGCAAATCTACAATGATATTCAAACCGGGAGAATCACTCGCTCTAAAACTTGTTTAGCTAACTTTTGTGAAAACTATTCTTTCATCTCTAGCATTGAACCTATGAAGGTCGAAGAAGCATTGGAAGATCCGGATTGGATAAATGCTATGCATGAAGAGCTACACAACTTTGAGAGGAACCAAGTTTGGACATTGGTTGAGAAACCCAACAACAACCACAACATCATCGGTACCAAATGGGTGTTTCACAACAAGCAAGATGAAGATGGACAAGTTGTTCGCAACAAAGCACGTCTTGTCGCCCAAGGCTACACACAAGTCGAAGGTATGGACTATGGTGAGACTTACGCCCCCGTTGCTAGACTTGAGTTCATTCGCATCTTACTTGCCTATGCTAATCACCATGATATCACCTTGTACCAAATGGACATTAAAAGTGCTTTTCTAAATGGTGAAATAGAGGAGGAAGTTTATGTTAAACAACCTCCTGGCTTTGTCAATCCTAAGAAACCCAGTCATGTTTACAAACTTCACAAAGCTCTTTATGGTCTTAAACAAGCTCCTAGAGCATGGTATAAATGCTTGACCAAGTTCCTTATTGAAAAAGGCTTTGAAATTGGGAAAATTGATTCTACTCTTTTTACTAAAAGGGTTAATGGTGAATTATTTGTGTGCCAAATCTATGTTGATGATATTATATTTGGTTCAACTAACCCTTATTTTAGTGAAACGTTTGGGAAGCTAATGTCGAAGAAGTTTGAGATGTCTATGATGAGTGATCTCAAATTCTTTCTTGGGTTGCAAATCAAGAAAACTAAGGAAGGTACTTTTGTCTCTCAAACGAAGTACACTAAGGACTTATTCAAGAAGTTCAATATGCAAGAATGCAAAGGTATGACTACACCCATGCCTACTAGTGGACATCTTGACTTAACCAAAGATGATGAACCGGTTGATCAAAAGGTTTGTCGCTCTATGATTGGTTCATTGTTATATCTATGTGCTTCAACTCCCGATATTATGCTAAGTGTGTGCATGTGTGCACGATATCAAGCTGCTCCTAAAGAATGTAATCTTAAGGCTGTGAAAAGGATAGTGAGATACTTAATACATACACCAAATTTTGGCATTTGGTATCCTAAGAGGGCCTCTTTCGATCTTGTTGGCTACTCTGACTCGGACTATGCCGGAGACAAGGTTGATAGAAAGTCCACTTCGGGTACTTGTCAATTTCTTGGTAGATCTCTTGTGTCTTGGTCCTCCAAGAAACAAAACTCGGTATCCTTATCCACCGCTGAAGCGGAATACATTGCCGCTGGTTCATGTTGTGCTTAATTACTTTGGATGACCCAAACTCTTAAAGATTATGGGATATATGTGAAACATGTTCCATTGCTTTGTGACAATGAAAGTGCTATCAAAATTGGTCATAATCCTGTGCAACATTCTCGAACTAATCATATTGAAGTTCATCATCATTTCATTCGAGATCATGTTGCTAAGGGTGACATTGATCTTAAGCATGTTCGCACCAAAAAGCAATTAGCGGATATTTTCACTAAACCTCTTGATGAGAAAGTGTTTTGCAGGTTGAGAGGAGAATTGAACATCATTGATGCTTCAAACTTGGAGTAGAAACTCCATTGGATACATGCAAGACATGAGCCTATGACTAATCCTTGATATTTCTCTTATGATGAAAATATTATGTCTTGGATATATTTGTATCTTGCATGTTATCTAACCCATGTAGGTACTTGGTTGAAACAAATTCCATGAGATTGTAACCTACTCACATCTTGAGCTATCTCTACATCACCAAGTCTCTACACAAAGGTGGTTGAAGACAAGGAAGCACGAAACCATTCAAACATATCCTTTGACAAATTCTAAGTTAAGCTTCATGAGTGTCATTTTTGGATACACAAGTGATCTTCCTTGCAAGAACTAACCCATGTAGGTAGATGGACTCAAATTCCAAGTGGTGCTCCCAACTCTTGATGAGCTACATCAACCTTGAGCAACCCACACAAGTTCAACTACATGGACAACGCCACCAACCAAGGTATGTTATTCCATCTTAGAGAAGCTTCACTCCAAGACATGAGCTAAAGCAACTCGACAAGATGTGAATACATCAAGATGCTTAAACGAAAAATGGCAACCCCATTTTGAGCTTAAACAATGAGTATGACCTATGATCAAGTGATCTCACTTGACTCCTAAGTCAATATACTCTAACATAGGTGACTTTGTCGCCGACCATCTCTAGATGAAGTTCTCTTGTGTTTTCTTCTGTGTTTTTGCATTTGTCTCATGCATATTTGTTTCCCCTTTCAAAAAAAACTTCATCTATATTTCTTTCTGTTTGCTCTGCATTTTCTGCATCCAATTCCTTGCATATATTTCAGTAAATTCCTTGCAAATCTTTGTGAGATCTTATTAGTCTAGTGAGCTGAGGTGACAAGTGCTTTTCTCTGCGATCAACTCGGTTACACCGATTCGTTATTTTCGGTCCAACCGAAAATTTTCGGTACCACCTAAGCATACCACTCGGTGCCACCGATTTCACAACAGGAAAAATAGTTTGCCACTTATTCTGTGTTTCTTCTGATCCAGCTCCACTCAATGAATCTTGTCCTCTACAAGCATCACATTTTTATCATTGCTTTATGTTGTGACTCAAGGATCAAACCCATTCACGACAAATTCCAGAGGGAGAGAGAGAGAGATTACATCTTTATCAAGCCCTTCTTGGAAATTGATGTCAAAGGGGGAGAGAGAGATCACATCAAAGCTTATCACTTAGAGAGAGAGATCACATCAGAGAAGGAGAGAGAGATCCTTCAGGGGGAGAGAGATATCTCCAGGGGGAGAGAATACTAGTAGAAAGTATTTCTCAAGGATCCAATATGCTTGGTGTTCAAGAGGAGAGATGCCACATGTCTTCTTGAGGGGAAAGACATGTTCATATGTGCCTATTTGCATTAGTTTGCATTAGCTCTGTTCATTTATATCTTTCAGCTCTGATTTTCTATTCCCTATCTTCTCCCAGTATCCCATGCTAGATTCAGGGGGAGCAAGACATCTAAGGGAAAGAAATCATTTAAATTCATTGCATATCTTTACTCTTGGGGACATGTCAAATCCAATGAAGTACTTAGTACTCACTCCCTACATGTCATCCTAGTCTTGGTATTCTTGTGGTTTCTTCTGTTTGCTCTGGCTAGTTGGTGCATCTGTGTTATCTAACCTTGTTTACGCAGGTTCATTCCATCCTAAGCCAACTCAAGACTACAAGGTAAGTATATGCATCACAATCATGTGTATGAGGAATTCTTGCTGATGTACATACTGTTTGCAAGAAGGACTCATGGGCATGAAGGTATTTCCTTTAATACTTTTTGCTCTGATGCATATGGCCAAGATACATGTAACACATTGCCTGCTCTATCATGGTTATGCTATCACCTGCTTCCATTTTCAATATTCACATGATTGCATACATGTAGGGGGAGCCTATGCTTGTTACATGTCTTTCCAAAGCTTTACTTGCTATTTCTTTATATCCTTATCTAAAGCTTTGATGTATGTTGTCATAAATTACCAAAAAGGGGGAGATTGAAAGCACAAGTGCTCCCTAGGTGGTTTTGGTAATTAATGTCAACATATCTCTTGTTGGACTAACAATTTTATCTAGTATGTTTCAGATAAGTTCAACAATGGAGTGGCATGGACTAAAGGATGTGGGAACTCCTTCAAGATGCTAAGGACAAAGGATGTGCTCAAGCTTCAAGCTCAAGACTCTTCATTTTACATTTTAGTGATCCAAGATCACATTGAGTCTATAGGAAAAGCCAATACTATCAAGGAGGGATGAGGTGTTGCTTAATGAGCCTCTTGCTCCACAGTGCTTAGTGATATGCTCCAAATTCCCTCAACTACTTTCCCACTTCCACACATTTGTCCTAAACCTAAAGTCAAACTCGGCCCCACTGATTCTTTCTATCCGGCGCCACCGAGTTTGGATATCTTAGCCACTGCCACAAACCCTAAGCAAATCGGTCTCACCGATAGGGATCTCGGTCTCACCGAGATGGGATTGTAATCTCTCTGTGTATGTCCATTACCAAAATCGGTCTCACCGAGTTTGAGCAATCGGTACTACCGAGATTACAATGCAAACTTCCTCGTTGACTCATTACCAAAATCGGTCCCACCGAGTTTGATAATCGGTCCAACCGAGTTTGCCTGACCAACTCTCTGGTTAGCTAATTACCAAAATCGGTCCTACCGAGTTTGTGTAATCGGTCTCACCGAGATTATGTTATGCCCTAACCCTAACCGAATCGGTCCTACCGAGTTGCATTTCGGTCCCACCGAAAATCCTTTCGGTCACTAGATTTGCTAAATCGGTCCGACTGAGTTTCTCAATTCGGTCCCACCGAGTTTGGCAAATTGTGTGTAACGGTTAGATTTTGTGTGGAGGCTATATATACCCCTCCACCTCCTCTTCATTCGTGGAGAGAGCCATCAGAACAAACCTACACTTCCAGCATCCTATTTCTCAGAGAGAACTACCTACTCATGTGTTGAGGCCAAGATATTCCATTCCTACCATATGAATCTTGATCTCTAGCCTTCCCCAAGTTGCTTTCCACTCAAATCCTCTTTCCACCAGATCCAAATCCTATGAGAGAGAGTTGAGTGTTGGGGATACTATCATTTGAAGCACAAGAGCAAGGATTTCATCATCAACGCACCATTTGTTACTTCTTGGAGAGTGGTGTCTCCTAGATTGGCTAGGTGTCACTTGGGAGCCTCCGACAAGATTGTGGAGTTGAACCAAGGAGTTTGTAAGGACAAAGAGATCGCCTACTTCGTGAAGATCTACCGCTAGTGAGGCAAGTCCTTCGTGGGCGACAGCCATGGTGGGATAGACAAGGTTGCTTCTTCGTGGACCCTTCATGGGTGGAGCCCTTCGTGGACTCGCACAACCGTTACCCTTCGTGGGTTGAAGTCTCCATCAACGTGGATGTACGATAGCACCACCTATCGGAACCACGCCAAAAACATCTGTGTCTCCAATTGCATTTGAATCCTCCAAACCCTTCCCTTTACATTCTTGCAAGTTGCATGCTTTACTTTCCGCTGCTCATATACTCTTTGCATGCTTGCTTGATATGTGTTGTGAATGTTAAACTTGTGCCTAAACTCCACTTAAACTTTAAGAGAATCTTAAAAACTGCAACTTTGGTACTTAGTGTCTAATCACCCCCCCCCCCTCTAGACACCTCTTCTCAAGGTCCTACAGGACTCGAACGCCAGACGGCTGACCAGCCACCTCATGGCCGGGATAAAACGGCATACCATCCCGAATACTAGCCCGCACCCCCACGCCAATACACTACGGCCCGGGGCAATAGGCAGGACCTGCAAGATATACTGGAAGACAAGACAGGACAGCCAAGATCGATCTACGGATTGCGGGGGCGTGCCCCAACACGTGACGCTGATCGTCACGCCGGATACACTATGAACAAGTCCGGCCGGGCCGAATACAGCCACCCAGACTCATTCGAACTGCGTAGCCACATAGCCCGTCATAGAGGCGCCGCACACCCCCTCTGCTTCACTGACGAAGTGATGGATCATGAATTCCCAGAAGGGTTTAAACCCGTAAACATCGAATCATACGATGGCACAACAGACCCCGCAGTATGGATCGAAGATTTCCTTCTCCACATTCACATGGACCATGGAGACGATCTACACGCCATCAAGTATCTCCCCCTTAAACTCAAAGGACCGGCCCGGCATTGGCTAAACAGCCTGCCAGAAAATTCCATTGGCAGTTGGGAAAACCTGGAGGACGCGTTCCTCGACAACTTCCAGGGCACATATGTGCGACAACCGGATGCCGATGACCTGAGCCACATTACCCAACAGCCCGGAGAGTCAGCCAGGAAATTCTGGACTCGGTTCCTAACCAAAAAGAACTAAATAGTCGACTGTCCGGACGCTGAAGCCCTGGCGGCCTTTAAGCATAATATCCATGACGAGTGGCTCGCCTGACACCTCGGCCAGGAAAAACCAAAGTCCATGGCGGCCCTCACGACACTCATGACCCGTTTTTGCGTGGGCGAGGACAGCTGGCTGGCCCGCAGTAGCACCACACCTATAAATTCCAGCACCTCAGATGTCCGCGACAATAACGGCAAGCCACGGCACAACAGACATAAGTGACGGAACAACGGCGACAACACTAAAGACACGACAGTCAACGCCGGATACAGTGGCTCCAAATCCGGTCAGCGGAAAAAGCCGTTCAAAAGAAACAATCAGGGACCATCCAGTCTGGATCGCATACTTGAACGCTCGTGCCAAATTCATGGCACCCCGGATAAGCCAGCAAACCACACTAACAGAGACTGTTGGGTGTTCAAACAGGCTGGTAAAATAAACGCCGAAAACAAGGACAAGGGGCTGCACAGCAACGATGACGAGGAGCCCCGGCGTTCGAACACAGGAGGACATAAGAAATTTCCTCCCCAGGTGAAAACGGTCAACATGATCTACGCCACCCATATTCCCAAACAGGAATGAAAGCAAGCACTACGAGAAGTCTATGTGATGGAGCCAGTCGCCCCAAAATTCAACCCATGGTCAGCCTGTCCGATCACCTTTGATCGTAGGGATCACTCTACCAGCATCCGTCACGGTGGTTCAGCCGCATTGGTCCAAGACCCAATCATCGACGGATTCCACCTTATGCGAGTCCTTATGGATGGCGGCAGCAGCCTGAACCTGCTTTATTAGGACACAGTGTGCAAAATGGGCATCGACCCTTCAAGGATCAAGCCCACCAAAACCACCTTCAAAGGTGTAATTCCAGGAGTAGAGGCCCGTTGCACGGGCTCCATAACACTGGAAGTGATCTTTGGATCTCCGGATAACTTCCGAAGCGAGGAGTTAATCTTCGATATCGTCCCTTTCCGCAGTGGTTATCACGCACTGCTTGGACAAACCGCATTCGCTTGATTCAATGCAGTACCAAACTATGCATACCTCAAGCTCAAGATGCAAGGACCTCGCGGGGTCATAACAGTCAACAGAAACATGGACCGCTCTGTCCGTACAGAAGAGCATACTGCAACCCTCATAGCAGAAGTACAATGCAGCCTTCTCCGACAAACCACCAATCCGGTGACAACAACCCTGAACACTGTCAAGCGAGTCTGGAGTACCCCACAACAGGATCGCCAGGCACGCCAAGAGCACGACTAGCAGTCCGGCCTCCACTCAAACCCCATCAAAGCAGCATTCGTGCCACATGTACATAATTACGCACTCAAAATACCATGGGCATAGGCGGAGGTGCAACAGTGACTCGGTTAACAGTATGGTATATGTTGGAAATATGCCCTAGAGGCAATAATAAAAGTATTATTATTATATTTCCTTGTTCATGATAATTGTCTTTTATTCATGCTATAACTGTATTATCCGGAAATCGTAATACACGTGTGAATACATAGACCACAATATGTCCCTAGTGAGCCTCTAGTTGACTAGCTCGTTGTGATCAACAGATAGTCATGGTTTCCTGGCTATGGACATTGGATGTCGTTGATAACGGGATCACATCATTAGGAGAATGATGTGATGGACAAGACCCAATCCTAAGACTAGCACAAAAGATCGTGTAGTTCATTTGCTAGAGCTTTGCCAATGTCAAGTATCTCTTCCTTCGACCATGAGAGCGTGTAACTCCTGGATACCGTAGGAGTGCTTTGGGTGTATCAAACGTCACAACGTAACTGGGTGACTATAAAGGTGCACTACAGGTATCTCCGGAAGTATCTATTGTTTTATGCGGATTGAGACTGGGATTTGTCACTCCGTGTAAACGGAGAGGTATCTCTGGGCCCACTCGGTAGGACATCATCATATGCGCAATGTGACCAAGGAGTTGATCACGGGATGATGTGTTACGGAACGAGTAAAGTGACTTGCCGGTAACGAGATTGAACAAGGTATTGGATACCGACGATCGAATCTCGGGCAAGTAACATACCGATAGACAAAGGGAATTGAATACGGGATTGATTAAGTCCTTGACATCGTGGTTCATCCGATGAGATCATCGTGGAACATGTGGGAGCCATCATGGGTATCCAGATCCCGCTGTTGGTTATTGACCGGAGAACGTCTCGGTCATGTCTACATGTCTCCCGAACCCGTAGGGTCTACACACTTAAGGTTCGATGACGCTAGGGTTATAAAGGAAGTTTGTATGTGGTTACCGAATGTTGTTCGGAGTCCCGGATGAGATCCCGGACGTCACGAGGAGTTCCGGAATGGTCCGGAGGTAAAGATTTATATATGGGAAGTCCTATTTTGGCCATCGGAAAATGTTCGGGATTTTTCGGTATTGTACCGGGAAGGTTCTAGAAGGTTCCGGAGTGGGGCCCACCTACATGGGGGGACCCACATGGACGTGGGTAGTGGGGGCAAGGCCCCACACCCCTGGTCGAGGCGCACCAAGATCCCCCCTTAGAAGGAATAAGATCATATCCCGAAGGGATAAGATCAAGATCCCTAAAAAGGGGGGATAACAATCGGTGGGGAAGGAAATAATGAGATTTCTTTCCTCCCACCTTGGCCAACGCCCCAATGGACTTGGAGGACAAGAAACCAGCCCCTCCACCCCTATATATAGTGGGGAGGCGCATGGGAGCTATATACGAAGTTCTGGCACAGCCCTACCTCTCTCCCTACTCCTCCTCTCCCATGGTGCTTGGCGAAGCCCTGCTGGATTGCCACGCTCCTCCACCACCACCACGCCATTGTGCTGCTGTTGGATGGAGTCTTCCTCAACCTCTCCCTCTCTCCTTGCTGGATCAAGGCGTGGGAGACGTCACCGGGCTGTACGTGTGTTGAACGCGGAGGTGCCGTCCGTTCGGCACTAGGATCATCGGTGATTTGAATCACGACGAGTACGACTCCATCAACCCCGTTCACTTGAATGCTTCCGCTTAGCGATCTACAAGGGTATGTAGATGCACTCTCTTTCTACTCGTTGCTGGTCTCTCCATAGATAGATCTTGGTGACACGTATGAAAATTTTGAATTTCTGCTACGTTCCCCAATAGTGGTATCAGAGCTAGGTCTATTGCGTAGATTCTTTGCACGAGTAGAACACAAAGTAGTTGTGGGCGTTGATGTTGTTCAATATGCTTACCTTTACTAGTCCAATCTTGTTTCGACGGTATTTGTGGGATGAAGCGGCCCGGACCGACCTTACACGTACTCTTACGTGAGACAGGTTCCACCGATTGACATGCACTTGGTGCATAAGGTGGCTAGCGGGTGCCAGTCTCTCCCACTTTAGTCGGAACGGATTCGATGAAAAGGGTCCTTATGAAGGGTAAATAGCAATTGGCATATCACGTTGTGGTCTTGCGTAGGTAAGAAACGTTCTTGCTAGAAACCCATAGCAGCCACGTAAAACATGCAACAACAATTAGAGGACGTCTAACTTGTTTTTGCAGGGTATGCTATGTGATGTGATATGGCCAAGAAGAATGTGATGAATGATATGTGATGTATGAGATTGATCATGTTCTTGTAATAGGATTCACGACTTGCATGTCGATGAGTATGACAACCGGCAGGAGCCATAGGAGTTGTCTTTATTTATTGTATGACCTGTGTGTCTTTGAAGAACGCCATGTAAACTACTTTACTTTATTGCTAAACGCGTTAGTCATAGAAGTAGAAGTAGTCGTTGGCGTGACAACTTCATGAAGACACGATGATGGAGATCATGATGATGGAGATCATGGTGTCGTGCCGGTGATGATGATGATCATGGAGCCCCGAAGATGAAGATCAAAAGGAGCAAAATGATATTGGCCATATCATGTCACTATTTGATTGCATGTGATGTTTATCATGTTTATGCATCTTGTTTGCTTAGGACGACGGTAGTAAATAAGATGATCCCTTACAAAATTTCAAGAAGTGTTCTCCCCTAACTGTGCACCGTTGCTACAGTTCGTCGCTTCTAAGCACCACGTGATGATCGGGTGTGATGGATTCTTATGTTCACATACAACGGGTGTAAGACAGTTTTACACAGCGAAAACACTTAGGGTTAACTTGACGAGCCTAGCATGTGCAGACATGGCCTCGGAACACGGAGACCGAAAGGTCGAGCATGAGTCGTATGGTAGATACGATCAACATGAAGATGTTCACCGATGATGACTAGTCCGTCTCACGTGATGATCGGACACGGCCTAGTTGACTCGGATCATGTGATCACTTAGATGACCAGAGGGATGTCTATCTAAGTGGGAGTTCATAAGATGAACTTAATTATCCTGAACATAGTCAAAAGACCTTTTGCAAATTATGTCGTAAGCTCGCGCTTTAGTTCCACTGTTTAGATATGTTCCTAGAGAAAATATAGTTGAAAGTTGATAGTAGCGATTATGCGATTAGTAGAAAGCTTATATCCTTAATGCACCGCTCAGTGTGCTGAACCCCAACGTCGTTTGTCGATGTTGCGAACATCGGACATACACGTTTTGATAACTACGTGATAGTTCAATTAAATGGTTTAAGTAGAGGCACCAAAGACGTTTTCGAAACGTCGCGGAACATATGAGATGTTTCGAGGGCTGAAATTGGGATTTCAGGCTCGTGCCCACGTCAAGAGGTATAAGACCTCCGACGATTTTCTTAGCCTGCAAACTAAGGGAGAAAAGCTAAATCGTTGAGCTTGTGCTCAGATTGTCTGAGCACAACAATCACTTGAATCGAGTGGGAGTTGATCCTCCAGATGAGATAGTGATGTTTCCCCAAAGTCATTGCCACCAAGCTGCTAGAGCTTCGTGATTAACTATAACATATCAGGGATAGATATGATGATCCTTGAAATATTCATGATGTTTGACACCGCGAAAGTAGAAATCAAGAAGGAGCATCAATTGTTGATGGTTGGTGAAACCACTAGTTTCAAGAAGGGCAAGGGAACAAAGGGATACTTCATGAAACGGCAATTCAGCTGCTGCTCTAGTGAAGAAACCCAAGGTTGAACCCAAACCCGAGACTAAGTGCTTCTGTAATAAGGGGAACAACCACTGGAGCAGCATTACCCTAGATACTTGGTAGATGAGAAGGCTGGCAAGGTCGATAGAAGTATATTGGATATACATTATGTTAATGTGTACTTTACTAGTACTCCTACTAGCACCAGGGTATTGGATACCGGTTCGGTTGCTAAGTGTTAGTAACTCGAAATAAAAGCTACGGAATAAACGGAGACTAGCTAAAGGTGAGCTGACGATATATGTTGGAAGTGTTTCCAAGGTTGATATGATCAAGCATCGCACGCTCCCTCTACCACCGAGATTGGTGTTTGCGTTGAGCATAGACATGATTGGATTATGTCTATCGCAATACGGTTATTCATTTAAGGAGAATAATGGTTACTCTATTTTTGAATAATACCTTCAATGGTCTTGCACCTAAAGGAATGGTTTATTGAATCTCGGTCGTAGTGATACACATTTTCATGCCAAAAGATATAAGATAGTAATGATAGTACCACTTACTTGTGGCACTGCCATGTAAGTCATAATGGTATAAAACGCATGAAGAAGCTCCATGTTGATGGATCTTTGGACTCACTCGTTTTTGAAAAGTTTGAGACATGCGAACCATGTCTATTGGTGTATATGCATGAAGAAACTCCATGCAAATTGATCGTTCGGACTCACTTGATTTTGAATCACTTGAGATATGAAAATCATACCACATGGGCAAGATGACTGAAAAGCCTCATTTTCAGTAAGATGGAACAAGATAGCAACTTGTTGGAAGTAACACATTTTGATGTGTGCAGTCGAATGAGTGCTGAGGCATGCAGTGAATATCATTATGTTCTTACTTCACAGATGATTCGAGTAAATGTTGAGTATATTTACTTGATGAAACACAAGTCTGAATTATTGAATGGTTTAAGTAATTTCAGAGTGAAGTAGCAGATCATTGTGACAAGAGGATAAAATGTCTATGATATGATCATAGAGATGAATATCTGAGTTACGAGTTTTGGAACACAATTAAGACATTGTGGAAATTGTTTCGCAATTAATACCGCCTGGAACACCATAATGTGATGGTGTGTCCGAACATCATAGTTGCACCCTATTGGATATGGTGCGTACCATGATGTCTCTTATCGAATTACCACTATCGTTCATGGGTTAGGCATTAGAGACAACCACATTCACTTTAAATAGGGCACCACGTAATTCCGATGAGATGACACCGTATGAATTATGGTTTAGAGAAACCTAAGTTGTCGTTTCTTAAAAGTTTGGGGCTGCGGCGCTTATATGAAAAAGTTTCAGGTTGATAAGCTCGAACCCAAAGCGGATAAAATGCATCTTCATAGGAAACCCAAAACAGTTGGGTATACCTCCTAATTCAGATCCGAAAGCAATATGGATTGTTTCTAGAATCGGGTCCTTTCTCGAGGAAAAGTTTCTCTCGAAAGAATTGAGTGGGAGGATGGTGGAGACTTGATGAGGTTATTGAACCGTCTCTTCAACTAGTGTGTGACAGGGCACAGGGAGTTGTTCCTGTGGCACCTACACCAATTGAAGTGGAAGCTTATGATATTGATCATGAAACTTCGGATCAAGTCACTCCCAAACCTCGTAGGATGACAAGGATGCGTACTACTTCAGAGTGGTACGTAATCCTGTCTTGAAGGTCATGTTGCTAGACAACAATGAACCTACGAGCTATGAAGAAGCGATGGTGGGCCCGGATTCCGATAAATGGCTTGAGGCCATAAAATCCGAGAGAGGATCCATGTATGAAAACAAAGTGTAGACTTTGGCAGAACGGCTCGATGGTCGTAAGGCTAATGAGTACAGATGGATTTCAAAAGGAAGACGGACAATGATGGTAAATGTAACCATTAAGAAAGCTCGACTTGTCGTTAAGATGTTTTCCGACAAGTTCAAGGAGTTGACTATGATGAGATTTTCTCACTCGTAGCAATGCTAAGAGTCTGTTGGAATTATATTAGCGATTACTGCATTATTTATGAAATCTTGCAGATAGGATGTCAAAGCATTGTTTCCTCGACGATTTTAATGAGGAAAGGTTGTATGTGATACAACCGGAAGGTTTTGTCAATCCCGAAAGATGCTAATAAGTATGCAAAGCTCCAGCAATCCTTCTAAGGACTGGAGTGAGCATCTCGGAGTTGGAATGTATGCTTTGATGATGATCAAAAATTTTGGGTTTGTACAAAGTTTATGAGAAACTTGTATTTCCAAAGAAGTGAGTGGGAGCACTATAGAATTTCTGATGAGTATATGTTGTTGACATATTGTTGATCAGAAATGACGTAGAATTTCTGGAAAGCATATAGGGTTATTTTGAAAGTGTTTTTCAATGGAAAGCCTGGATTAAGCTACTTGAACATTGAGCATCAAGATCTATAAGGATAGATCAAAATGCTTAATAATACTTTCAAATGAGCACATACCTTGACATGATCTTAAAGGTGTTCAAGATGGACCAGTCAAAGAAGGAGTTCTTGCCTGAGTTGTAAGGTACGAAGTTAAGACTTAAAGCTCGACCACGGCAGAATAGAGAGAAAGGACGAAGGTCGTCCCCTATGCTTAAGACGTAGGCTCTTCAGTATGCTATGCTGTGTACAGCACCTGAAGTGTGCCTTGCCATGAGTCAGTCAAGGGGTACAAGAGTGATCCAAGAATGGCTCACAGGACAGCGGTCAAAGTTATCCTTAGTAACTAGTGGACTAAGGAATTTTCTCGATTATGGAGTTGGTAAAAGAGTTCGTCGTAAAGGTTACGACAATGCAAGCTTGACACCTATCCGGATAGCTCTGAGTAGAGAGACCGGATACATATAATGGAGCAATAATTTAGAATAGCTCAAAGTAGAACAGTTATTTGGAATAGCTCCAAATAGAGCGTGGTAGCTGCATCTAGGAGATGACATAGAGATTTGTAAATGACACATGGATCTGAAAGGTTCAGACCCATTGACTAAAACCTCTCTCACAAGCAACATGATCAAACATAAAACTCATCGAGTGTTAATCACATAGTGATGTGAACTAGACTACTGACTCTAGTAAACTCTTGGGTATTAGTCACATGGCGATGTGACCTGTGAGTGTTAATCACATGGCGATGTGAACTGGATTATTGACTCTAGTGCAAGTGGGAGACTGTTGGAAATATGCCCTAGAGGCAATAATAAAAGTATTATTATTATATTTCCTTGTTCATGATAATTGTCTTTTATTCATGCTATAACTGAATTATCCGAAAATCGTAATACACGTGTGAATACATAGACCACAATATGTCCCTAGTGAGCCTCTAGTTGACTAGCTCGTTGTGATCAACAGATAGTCATGGTTTCCTGGCTATGGACATTGGATGTCGTTGATAACGGGATCACATCATTAGGAGAATGATGTAATGGACAAGACCCAATCCTAAGACTAGCACAAAAGATCGTGTAGTTCATTTGCTAGAGCTTTGCCAATGTCAAGTATCTCTTCCTTCGACCATGAGAGAGTGTAACTCCTGGATACCGTAGGAGTGCTTTGGGTGTATCAAACGTCACAACGTAACTGGGTGACTATAAAGGTGCACTACAGGTATCTCCGAAAGTATCTATTGTTTTATGCGGATCGAGACTGGGATTTGTCACTCCGTGTAAACGGAGAGGTATCTCTGGGCCCACTCGGTAGGACATCATCATATGCGCAATGTGACCAAGGAGTTGATCACGGGATGATGTGTTACGGAACGAGTAAAGTGACTTGCCGGTAACAAGATTGAACAAGGTATTGGATACCGACGATCGAATCTCGGGCAAGTAACATACCGATAGACAAAGGGAATTGAATACGAGATTGATTAAGTCCTTGACATCGTGGTTCATCCGATGAGATCATCGTGGAACATGTGGGAGCCATCATGGGTATCCAGATCCCGCTGTTGGTTATTGACCGGAGAACGTCTCGGTCATGTCTACATGTCTCCCAAACCCGTAGGGTCTACACACTTAAGGTTCGATGACGCTAGGGTTATAAAGGAAGTTTGTATGTGGTTACCGAATGTTGTTCGGAGTCCCGGATGAGATCCCGGACGTCACGAGGAGTTCCGGAATGGTCCGGAGGTAAAGATTTATATATGGGAAGTCCTATTTTGGCCACCGGAAAATGTTCGGGATTTTTCGGTATTGTACCGGGAAGGTTCTAGAAGGTTCTGGAGTGGGGCCCACCTGCATGGGGGGACCCACATGGACGTGGGTAGTGGGGGAAAGGCCCCACACCCCTGGTCAAGGCGCACCAAGATCCCCCCTTAGAAGGAATAAGATCATATCCCAAAGGGATAAGATCAAGATCCCTAAAAAGGGGGGATAACAATCGGTGGGGAAGGAAATAATGAGATTTCTTTCCTCCCACCTTGGCCAACGCCCCAATGGACTTGGAGGGCAAGAAACCAGCCCCTCCACCCCTATATATAGTGGGAGGCGCATGGGAGCTATATACGAAGTTCTGGCACAGCCCTACCTCTCTCCCTACTCCTCCTCTCCCATGGTGCTTGGCGAAGCCCTGCTGGATTGCCACGCTCCTCCACCACCACCACGCCATTGTGCTGCTGTTGGATGGAGTCTTCCTCAACCTCTCCCTCTCTCCTTGCTGGATCAAGGCGTGGGAGACGTCACCGGGCTGTACGTGTGTTGAACGCGGAGGTGCCGTCCGTTCGGCACTAGGATCATCGGTGATTTGAATCACGACGAGTACGACTCCATCAACCCCGTTCACTTGAACGCTTCCGCTTAGCGATCTACAAGGGTATGTAGATGAACTCTCTTTCTACTCGTTGCTGGTCTCTCCATAGATAGATCTTGGTGACACGTAGGAAAATTTTGAATTTCTGCTACGTTCCCCAACAGTATAGCCGCAACATACTTTGATAACCCCCCTTTATCTTTCAGGACACTGCTTTCGGGCAGCCTCTTCAGAAGAACTGGGTTGTCGGACTTACACAGGAGAGAAAACCAAGGAGGCAACAGGCTTTGCGCACAAAGGGAACACCCAAGTGGAATCTATTCACGATCGTTATACCTGTTTTATATACCTATGTGCAGCCCGCCCTTGGATGGGACATGTCAAATAGTCCTATTTACTTTTGCTTAACGCATTCATTATAAACATACGCTTAGACGTATCATTTATCAATGGGAGATAATATATAGAGTCAGCTTATTATTCCTATTTGCACATTTTTTCTATAAATGTTTATTTAACATTGCATCTGTACACCTTGGTACGTTTAGTTTGCCAGGGGCTCCTTATGGCACCCCATAACACGGCAAGACAAGTCCGGACACTTTCAACAGTGCGGCACCCCGAACTTATAGCATTATATGCATTAGCTCCAAATCATGTCTTGGAATAATAGTTGGGTTTGCCCGGCTCCCTTGTTTTGGTACCTTACATTCCGTTATATCGGCTAAGGTAGCGCAGGGAGAACTACTGCGATTGTGTCCCGGTTCTACCGGACGAGCACCTCAGTAGAGAAAGCCGAAAACTGACCGACATGATGCGGCGAGAGCTGGTCGCTGTTCGAGAGGTCTTAAAATCCTTAAAGGATTTTTCCACTTTAGGCGAGGAATCGACTTCGTCCGATTTAGGCGTACATAGCGCCCCAATTCAGCTTTCCGAATTCTAGGGCTTCGCCGAAATTTAAAATTGTATACTTCTATGGCTAAGTGAAAGTTATAAATCCGCATAGTCCGATTGCCTTGTTCGCTGTGTCAAACACCTCCTTCAGGGACCAAAAATTTGGATAAAGAGTGTCGGGGTTTTTCCAGGAACACCCCGGTACTAGTTATGTGGGGGCGGACGCCGACAACTGGCTTACTTTTAGAATTTTATAAACAGCCGCACAAAAGGTAATATTTTAAATCCAAAAGTGCTATATAGCGCAAGTAACTTCGTCTTTATATTACAACAACGATAGAAGTACATTTACTCAAGGATCGTGTCCTTGGTACATTCATCGGCCACGAGATGAGCGCCTTTCATAATGCCATCAAAATATTTTTTGGGACAGCGATGCGCCTTGCCCTCTGGCGGCCCGTCCTTCACCAGCTTCTCCGCATCCAGCTTGCCCCAATGCATCTTCGCACGGGCAAAGGCCCGGCGGGCACCCTCAATACAAACGCATCGCTTGATCACCTCAAGCCACGGACAGGCGTTTACCATCCGCTTTATCAGGCCGAAGTAGCTGACAGGCAAGGGCTCACCAGGCTACATCCGGAATATGAAATCTTTCATAGCCACTTCGGCCGCCCTGTGGAGTTCAACCAATTGCTTCAATTGGTCAGTCAGAGGCATCGGGTGTTCGGCTCCAGCATATTGGGAACAGAACAGCTTCTCCGTCGAGCTCCTCTCCTCGGCACGGTAGAACTCCACGACATCTGATATGCTGCGTGGCAGATCTGCAAATGCCCCTGGGGAGCTCCGAATTCGGGTAAGTAAGAGAAACGCCTCCTCCACATGCTTGCTTTGCATAAAGAATGTATTACCCGCCCCTATCTTCTTGGCCGCCTGGATCTCCTGTGGGCCTTTTCGGCTTCGGCCTTGGCTCTTTCACACTCGCAAGGGCCTTCGCAAGCTCAGACTCCTTCATCTTGAGGTCACACTCCAAGGACTCGAACTTCTTGCCGAGCTCCTGGAGCTGTTGCTGTACCTCGCCCACCCTAGCATTCTGCTTTTCGCGCTCAATGCGGCTCCATGGCCGCCTTGTCTTCGGCCTCGGATAGCGCTTTCTTCAGGGACGCCACTTCGGTTGTGGCCCCTATTACAAAGTCACGACGGTTTGTCGTTAGAATCACCAATTTTGTCTATTCTCTATGATATGCGAACGGGGTATCACTCACCTTTGTTCTCTTCGAGCTGCCTCTTCGTGAGGTCGAGCTCTCCCTATGCCTGCTCCAGGCCCCATTTAAGTCCGGCGACCTCGGTTGTGCGGGTAGCAGTGGCAAGCAGCACCGCCTGCTTAGTCACATGCACAACTACTATTAGACTCCTGCGGATTATAATCGACCCTCCGTTTGGCTTTTCGTTCTGAACACCAAACAGAGTATCAGGGGCTACTACCTATTGAGTGATAATTTCACACATTTTTGATTGCTTACCTCAAAGCCTGTCAGGAGGCTGGTGCAGGCTTCGGTTAGTCCGCTCTTGGCGGACTGAACCTTCTGAATCACCGCACTCATAAGAGTACGGTGCTCTTCATCCATGGAAGCGCCGTGAAGCTCTTCCAGCAGACTATCCGACGCCTCTGGCATAGTGGAAGTCATTAGCACGGATGGCTCGCCCTCCCTAGCGAGGGGCCGCCTGCCCGAATCCGGAACCATTGGAGGTTCCAACACAGTATCCGGCTGAGAGCCCGGCTTGCCGCCACTCTCATCGGCATAATCCGCAGGGATCTTATACCCCGTGTGCCCAGCGTCTGGAGTCTCGCCTTGGGGCGTCTCCAGAGTCACCTCCCCCTGCTCTAGAAGCCTTTGGGACAACACCTCTGTGTCATCCGCAGGCCGAGGAGTAGTGGCCATCGGGAGCGAGTTCATCGCTGAATCACTCAAGGACCCATCCGAAGATGATACCTCGGGATGGACCCTGGCCGGACTGCATATATGTGTTCTGTGTTATAACAAACTATGAAGCAAAGTCGCACTAAAGTATAACAGAGTGCGGATACTTACGATCTCACTAGGGGCTTCCCCCTGGGCAGCCACTCCTCCTCTCTATAGGCGGCCGTGTTGGAGTAATCCGGAAGGGACGCCTTTCCCTTCTTGGGCGTCCTAGCCTCCCCCTCCGGGGCGTCTTTCCTCTTCTTATCCTCCCCAGTGCGCGAAGGCAGAGTTTCTTCGTGTTTCCCCCCGCCTCCGTGGGAGGAATCTGCCTCGTCGTCTTCGGACGACGAGGGTATGACGGCCTTGCGCCGGGGACCCTTCCCGGTCCCCTGGGCCACCTTCTTAGGCCCCTCGTCCTCTCCGGATGGGGCGGACCTTTCCTCTTCCTCCTCCCCTTTGGGGGAGGAGTGTGCCTCGTCGTCTTCGGATGAGGCGTCTGGTACGACCTTACGCCGGAGACCCTTCCTGGTCCCGGGGGCCTTCTTTTCGGCCTTCTTTTTCGGCGCCTTGTAGGGCGCCGGGACTAGCATCTCCGTCAGGAGAGCATCTGCTGGACCTTCTGGCAGTGCAGCCGGACAGTCAATCCGCTCCGCCATCTCCAGATACTCCTGATTAAATACACACAATGACTTCAGATCCTCCCATGAGTACACTAGGAAAAACTACATCCGGTGATAGTCAGAAAACTCACCGGACGGGGGAGCCGCGTGGTGTGAAGTCCACGGTCCTCGAATGTGGGAGGAGGTATTTCGAAGGCCTTGAATAGCGCCTTCCATGCGTCCTTGTGCATCATGCCGTAGAGCTTTCAAAGTGTCTGGTGTTCGGCCGGGACGAATTCCCACAGATTAAATACCCGTCTTTGGCACGGAAGAATCCGGCGGACAAGCGTGACCTGGACCACATTGACAAGCTTGATTTTCTTGTCCTTCATATTCCTAATGCTGTTCTGAAGTCCGGTCAGCTCTGCAAGCTCGCCCCATGCCAGGCCCTTCTTTTCCTAGGAGGTGAGCCGCATGGGTATTCCGGATCGGAATTCAGGGGCCACCGCCCAGTTGGCGTCGCATGACTCGGTGATGTAGAACCACCCCGATTGCCACCCTTTCACGGTCTCCACAAAGAGTCGTCAAGCCAGGTGACGTTGGGCATCTTGCCCACCATGGCGCCTCCACACTCCACTTGCTGGCCGCTCACAATCTTAGGCTTCATGCAGAAGATTTGTAGCCACAAGCCAAAGTGAGGCTTGATGCGGAGGAAGGCCTCGCACACGATGTTAAACGCCGAGATGTTGAGGACGAAATTTGGGGCTAGATCATGAAAATCTAGCCCGTAGTAAAACATGAGCCCGCAGACGAAGGGATGAAGTGGAAATCCCAGTCCATGGACGAAGTGGGCGAGAAACACGACCCTCTCGTGGGGTTTCGGAGTTGGAATGATCTGCCCTTCGTCCGGTAGCCGGTGCGCGATGTCTGCGGCCAAGTGTCCGGCCGCCCGGAACTTCATGCTCCTCCTTCACGGTGGAGACCACCCACTTGCCTCCTGCTCCGGGCATGTTTGGTTGTGCGGAGAAAGCGTGAACCAGGGCGCTGGAGCTCGAGGGTGTGAGAATGGATAAGCAAAGGAGGAAGAAGGCGTGGGTGAAAATGGGGAACCCTTATCCCTTTATAGAGGCGACGAAAGCGGTGCGCCTCCCCACTTGCCCGTTGAGAATCACTTATTTCCCAAGCGCCACGATTGATGGCGCGGTTGGGTTACCCATACCCGTATTAATGGAAATCCCGTGATAAGGGGACATGATCTCTGGTTTGACAAGACGTGCCGAGGAAACCGCCTCACAATATGTGTTATGGCTGGTTGTGGGAAAACGGCTCGAATAATGACCCAACCGTAGTGTCATGTCACTTTGTCTAAAGTTGTCAGCAGATTACATTTGTGAAATATCATTCTCTCTACAGTGGTATATGAAGATCATCTTGCAGATCCGGACACGATCTAAGTGTTCGATAATTACTATGGAGTATTCGGGGATGGAACCCGCCTTGCAATGCCGAAGACAGAACTGCGCGCCGGACTCATCGTCATTGAAGCCTGGTTCAGGGGCTACTGAGGGAGTCCTGGATTAGGGGGTATCTGGACAGCCGGACTATATACTTTGTCCAGACTATTGGAACGTGAAGATACAAGACTCAAGACTTCGTCCCGTGTCCGGGTGGGACTCTCCTTTGCGTGGAAGACAAGCTTGGCGATCCGGATATTATATTTCCTTCTTTGTAACCGACTCCATGTAAACCCTAGCCCACTCCGGTGTCTATATAAACCGGAGAGTTTTAGTCCTTATAGACAGAATCATAATCAACATAGGCTAGTTTCTAGGGTTTAGCCTCTACGATCTCGTGGAAGATCAACTCTCGTAATACCCATATCATCAATATCAATCAAGCAGGAAGTAGGGTTTTACCTCCATCGAGAGGGCCCGAACCTGGGTAAAACATTGTGTCCCTTGCCTTCTGTTACCATCAGCCTTAGACGCACAGATCGGGACCCCCTACCCGAGATCCGCCGGTTTTGACACTGACGGGCATCATGATCATTCTTATAACAGCAACATATATAGATTTTGTCATATCATTTCTTATGCTCAAGTAACAATCAATTCACAGTGTGAAGTATGGTTCAAAAACTTCATTGGGAACTAAGAAACTATAATCTTAGTCATTGAAGCAATTGCAATTTATCATAACATCATAAAGAGTCAAGAATAGAGCTTTCCAGCAAGTCCACATACTCAACTATCATTTAGTCTTTCACAATTGCTGACACGCACGCAATACTTATGGTTAGGGAGTTTTAATCGGTCATAGAGAAAGATAGGGGCTTATAGTGTTGCCTCCCAATGTCTTACCTCAAGGGTAATGTCAAAAGTAATAGTTCATCCTAACTTACATCCAATTGGATATATATATCAAGATCTTTCAAACACGAGGAGATTACCAAAGGATAAAATGAAAAAGGGAAAGGTGAAGATCACCTTGACTCAAGCATAAAGCAAAAGATAGGCCCTTCGCAGAGGGAAGCGGAGGTTGTCATGTGCTTTTAGGGTTGGATGCACAAAATCTTAATGCAAAAGAACGTCACTTTATATTGTCACTTGTATATGGACCTTCATTATGCAGTCCATCACTTTTATTGCTTCCATAACAAGATCATATAAAGCTTATTTGCTCCACACTAATAAGTCATACATATTTAAAGAGCAATTTTTATTGCTTGCAACATGACAACTTACTTGTCCAACATCGTTTGAGATGGTTTGGGCATATTCAGCGCAGGCCTCCAGAAGCTCAAGTGCATAGCGGACGGCTAAAGCATGCGGAGAATGTCAAGAGAGGGCGGGGTAGACCGAATTTGACATGGAGGAGTCCGTTAAGCGAGACCTGAAGGATTGTAGTATTACCAAAGAGCTAGCTATGGACAGGGGTGCGTGGAAGCTTGCTATCCATGTGCCAGAGCCATGAGTTGGTTGCGAGATCTTATGGGTTTCACATCTAGCCTACCCCAACTTGTTTGGGACTAAAGGCTTTGTTGTTGTTATTGTTGTTGTTACAACATGACAACTTACTTGAAGGATCTTACTCAATCCATAGGTAGGTATGGTGGACTCTTATGGCAAAAACTGGGTTTAAGGATATTTGGAAGAACAAGTAGTATCTCTACTTGGTGCAATGAATTTGGCTAGCATGAGGGAGAAAGCACATGTTGGGAAGATCAATGACAATATACTTTAACTGAGATGTGAGAAAACATAAACCATTATGTTGTCTTCCTTGTCCAACATCAACTCTTTTAGCATGTCATACTTAATGAGTGCCCACATTTATAAAAGAAGTCCAAGATAGTATATTTGTATGTGAAAACCTCTCTTTCCATATTACTTACTATTAATTGCAACGATGACCAAAACTATGTTTGTCAACTCTCAACAAATTTTATGCCTCATACTTTTTATGTGTGAAGTCATTACTATCCATAAGATCAATATGAACTCTTTCATTCTTTTTATTCTTTCTACTTCCTCAATATCATAGCAAGATAGCAAAGCCCTTGATTCAACACTAATATTTATTATAGATAGATCATGGACTCGATTACATAAAGAGATCACAAAGCAAAACTCAAAAACTACTTGATACTAAAACTTTAATCTACTAAATCAAGATGCTACTAAAAGGATCGAACTAAGTAAAACGGTAAAGATAGGAGTGTGATGGTGATACGATACCGGGGCACCTCCCCCAAGCTTGGCAGTTGCCAAGGGGAGTGCCCATACCCATGTGATTATGTATCCTTCTTCATAGTTGGTGTTGTGATCTTCTTGGCAATGATGCCCCTCAAGATAAGATTCTCCACCTCGAGCTTATTGACCTGTTGTTTGAGGTCCATAATTTCTTTGCGGAGCTTGCCCGTAACGGCTAAAGCTCATTTTTCCCAAGGATGTTGCATAGCTTCTGGAGAACAAGTGACGCTCTTTTTCATATTTTCATAAGAAAGAAATTTAACATTGGAAAGGATGACCGAATTTGGAATATCCAAGCTCTCTAGTTCCCCCATCATGAATCCTGCTTGGAGACGCGAGGTAACTTCTTGATCTTCCTCCATGGAATATATCCTTTTCAAGTCGGCCTCCATCTCATCCTCCGTTGATGGTCCAAAGTGATAAGCATCGTTGTTTGCTCCTGGACCTCGTGTCGGGTGAGACACCCGACTCTCCCCGAATGACTCTTGAGAAGACATCTTGCTCTTAAACTGCAACAGGAACAGCTCAAAACAAAAACAGAGGATATTTGCATGATACGGTGGTCAAAACCTTCGGGAGATTATATAATGAATTTTTACAAACCGAAATACGTAACGTGCAAGAAAACGGAGTCCGGGAGGCACACGAGGTGGCCACGAGACATGGGGGCGCGCCCTCCACCCTCGTGGAGGCCTCGTGTCCTTCCCGGATTACTTCTTTCTTCCTAAAATTCTTAAATATTCCAAAACAGATAAAAATTGCCATCAGAATTGTTTTGGAGTCGGTTTACTTACCGTACCACATACCTATTCCTTTTCGGAGTCTGAAACATTCTGGAAAGTGTCCCTTATGTATTCCTCCGGGGTTACGGTTTCAATAATATTAGTTTCAACATTGATAGGATTACCTGAGATATAATGTTTGATTCTTTGACCGTGCACCACCCTCGGACTTGTGCCTTCGAAGTTGTTGATTTTTATGGCACCGGAACGATAGACCTCCTCGATAACGTAAGGACCTTCCCATTTAGAGAGAAGTTTTCCTGCAAAAAATCTTAAACGAGAGTTGAATAATAACACATAATCACCTACGTTAAATTCTCGCTTTTGTATCCTTTTGTCATGCCATCGTTTAACTTTTTCTTTGAATAGCTTGGCATTCTCATAGGCTTGGGTTCTCCATTCATCAAGTGAGCTAATATCAAATAACCTCTTCTCACCAGCAACTTTGAAGTCATAGTTGAGCTCTTTAATAGCCCAATATGCTTTATGTTCAAGTTCTAGAGGTAAGTGACATGCTTTTCCATAAACCATCTTATACGGAGACATACCCATAGGATTTTTATATGCAGTTCTATAGGCCCATAATGCATCATCAAGTTTTTTGGACCAATTCTTTCTAGATATATTCACAGTCTTTTGCAAAATTAATTTGAGCTCTCTATTGCTCAACTCTACTTGACCACTAGACTGCGGGTGATAAGGAGATGCAATTCTATGATTAACATCATACTTAGCAAACATCTTACAGAAAGCACCATGAATAAAATGTGAACCACCATCAGTCATAAGATATCTAGGGACTCCAAACCTCGGAAAAATAAATTCTTTAAGTATCTTAATAGAGGTGTTATGATCAGCACTACTAGTTGGAATAGCTTCTACCCACTTAGTAACGTAACCAACATCAACTAAAATATGTGTGTAACCATTAGAGGCAGGAAAAAGTCCCATATAATCAAATCCCCAAACATCAAATGGTTCAATAACAAGAGAATAATTCATAGGCATTTCTTGACGTCTACTAATATTACCAATTCTTTGGCATTCATCACAAGATAAGACAAACTTACGAGCATCTTTGAAGAGAGTAGGCGAATAAAAACCAGATTGCAATACCTTATGTGCAGTTCTATCTCCAACGTGGTGTCCTCCATATGATTCAGAGTGACACTTGCGTAGGATCTGTTCCTGTTCATGCTCAGGTACAAAACGTCTAATAACACCATCTACTCCTTCTTTATAAAGGTGTGGGTCATCCCAGAAGTAATGTCTTAAATCATAAAAGAACTTTTTCTTTTACTGGTATGTGAAACTAGGTGGTATAAATTTAGCAACAATGTAATTAGCATAATCAGCATACCAAGGAGCAGTACAAGAAGCATTAACGACCGCTAATTGTTCGTCAAGAAGGCTATCATCAATAGGCAGTGGGTCATCAAGAACATTCTCTAACCTAGACAAGTTGTCTGCAACGGGGTTCTCAGCTCCCTTTCTATCAACAATATGCAAATCATATTCTTGGAGCAAGAGAACCCATCTAATGAGTCTAGGCTTAGCATCTTTCTTTTCCATAAGATATTTAATAGCAACATGATCAGTGTGAATAGTAACTTTGGAATCAACAATATAAGGTCTGAACTTTTCACAAGCAAACACAACTGCTAAGAATTGTTTTTGAGTGGTAGCATAATTTCTCTGGGCAGTATCAAGAGTTTTACTAGCATACTAGATAACATTCAATTTCTTATCAACTCTTTGCCCTAGAACAACACCTACAGCACAATCACTAGCATCACACGTAATTTCAAAGGGTAAATTCCAATTAGGTGGCTGAACAATAGGTGCAGTGATCAAAGCTTTCTTAAGAATTTCAAATGCTTCTACACAATCATCATCAAAGACAAAAGGAATATCTTTTTGCAATAAATTAGTCAGAGGCCTAGAGATTTTAGAAAAGTCCTTAATGAACCTCCTATAAAAACTGGTATGACCAAGGAAACTTCTTATACCTTTTATGTCCTTGGGACATGGCATCTTTTCAATAGCATCAACTTTAGCTTTATCAACTTCAATACCTCTCCCAGAAATCTTATGCCCCAGGACAATGCCTTCATTAACCATAAAGTGGCACTTTTCCCAATTCAGTACGAGACTAGTGTCTTCACATCTCTGCAAAACTCGATCAAGGTTGCTCAAGCAATCATCAAAAGAGGATCCATAAACGGAGAAATCATCCATGAATACCTCATAAATCTTTTCACAAAAGTCAGAGAATATAGCCATCATGCATCTTTGAAAGGTAGTAGGTGCATTACATAAACCAAAAGGCATACGTCTATAAGCAAAAGTACCGAAAGGGCAAGTAAAAGTAGTTTTTGATTGATCCTTTGCTGACACAGGTATTTGAGAGAAACCAGATTAACCATCTAGAAAGCAGAAATGTGTGTGTTTGGATAGTCTTTCTAGCATTTGATCAATAAAAGGTAAAGGGTAATGATCTTTCTTAGTAGCTTTATTTAATTTACGGAAATCAATTACCATCCTATAACCTATGATAATTTTTTGCGGGATCAATTCATCTTTATCATTAGGAACGACAGTAATACCTCCCTTCTTAGGAACACAATGGACTGGACTTACCCATTCACTATCAGCAATGGGATAAATTATACCCGCCTCAAACTTCTTTCATCTTAGGATTTAATCGTCGTTGAGGATCTCTAACTGGTTTGGCACCTTCCTCCACTTTAATTTTGTGTTGGCATAGAGTGGGACTAATTCCCTTAAGATCATCCAGAGTATATCCAATAGCAGCGCGGTGCTTCTTCAGAGTTTTCAATAATCTTTCTTCTTCTTGCTCTGAAAGGTTAGCACTAATAATAACAGGATATATTTTCTTTTCATCAAGATAAGCACACTTAAGATTATCAGGCAGTGGTTTGAGCTCAAACACGGGATCACCCTTGGGTGGAGGGGGGTCCCCTAGGATTTCAATAGGTAAATTGTGTTTCAGAATAGGACCCTGTTGAAGGAACACTTCATCTATTTCCCTTCTTTCATTCATAAACATATCATTTTCATGGTCTAGCAAATATTGTTCTAACGGATCAGTAGGAGGTACGGCAATAGAATCAATACCAATAATCTCATCCTTACTAGGTGATTCTTTATCACGGGGTTGTCTATGAAACTTAGCAAAATTAAACTCATGAGACATATCCCCTAAGCCAATTGCGATAATATCCTTTTCACAATGAATCCTAGCATTAACAGTATTCAAGAAGGGTCTACCAAAAATAATGGGACAAAAGTCATCTTGTGGGGAACAAAGAACAACAAAATCAGCAGGATATTTAACCTTCCCACACAAGACTTCGACATCTCTAACAATCCCAACTGGTTTAATTGTGTCCCTATTAGCAAGCTTAATGGTAATATCAATACCTTCTATTTCAGCGGGTGCAATATCATGCATAATTTCTTTATATAAGTCATAGGGTATTGCACTAGCACTAGCACCCATATCACATAAGCCATGATAACAATGATCTCCTGTTTTAACAGAAATAACAGGCATGCCTACAACAGGTCTATGTATCTTAGCATCAGGTCTAACAATATTAGCAGTCTCACCACAGCAATAAATAACATGCCCATCTAAATTATCATCCAAGAGATCTTTAACCATAGCAATACTAGGTTCAACTTTGATTTGCTCAGGAGGTGTATAAGTCCTACTATTACTCTTACGAACAACAGTCGAAGTTTTAGCATGATCCTTTATCCTAACAGGAAAAGGAGGTTTCTCAACATAAGTAGTAGGAACAATAGGATCATTATAAGTGACAGTCTTTTCTTCAATTGTAATAGGTGCAACTACTTTTACTTCAATGGGAGGATTATATTTAAACCACTTCTCCTTACGGAGATCAACGTGAGTAGCAAAAGATTCACAAAAGGCAGCTACTATCTCAGAGTCAAGCCCATACTTAGCGCTAAATCCACGAAAAGCATCGGTATCCATAAAAGATTTAACACAATCAAACTTAGGTGTTATACCTAACTCCTTGCCATCGTCGGAACCCCAATCTTCATAGTTGCGTTTAATTCTTTCCAATAAGTCCGACTTGAATTCAGTAGTCTTCAGCATATAAGAACCAGCATAGGAAGTATCAAGCATGGTGCGATCATTGGGAGAAAGCTGAGCATAAAAGTTTTGAATAATCATTTCTCTTGAGAGCTCATGATTGGGGCATGAATATAACATTGACTTAAGCCTCCCCAAAGCTTGAGCGATGCTTTCTCCTTCGCGAGGCCAGAAATTATATATGTAATTACGATCACGATGAACAAGATGCATAGGATAGAACTTCTGGTGAAATTCCAACTTCAATCGTTTATAATTCCAAGATCTTGTATCATCACATAGCCTATACCATGTTAATGCATCCCCCTTCAAAGATAAAGGGAAGACCTTCCTTTTGACAAGATCATCGGGAATAGCTGCAAGCTTAAATAATCCACAAACTTCATCCACAAAGATAAGGTGTAAATCGGGATGCAATGTTCCATCTCCTGCAAAGCGATTAGCTAGCAGTTTCTCTATCATACCCGAAGGAATCTCAAAGTAAATATTTTCAGTAGGTTCAGTAGGTTGAGGAGCAACTCTTTGCTCTTCTGGTCGGGGTGAAGATACCCCAAACAAGCCCCTCAAAGGATTAGTTTCCATAGTAACAAGTGACAGAAAATTTCAGCACACTATATAAATGTTTCCTTACCAAGTTCCACTCACCAAAGGCGCTTCACTCCCCGACAACGGTGCCCGAAAAGAGTCTTGATGACCCACAAGTATAGGGGATCTATCGTAGTCCTTTCGATAAGTAAGAGTGTCGAACCCAACAAGGAGCAGAAGGAAATGACAAGCGGTTTTCAGTAAGGTTTTCTCTGCAAGCACTGAAATTGTAGGTAACAGATAGTTTTGTGATAAGATAAATTGTAACGAGTAACAAGCAATGAAAGTAAATGATGTGCAGAAAGGTGGCCCAATCCTTTTTGTAGAAAAGGACAAGCCTGGACAATTTCTTATAATGAGAAAAGCGCTCCCGAGGACACATGGGAATTATCGTCAAGCTAGTTTTCATCACGCTCATATGATTCGCATTCGGTACTTTGATAATTTGATATGTGGGTGGACCGGTGCTTGGTACTGCCCTTACATGGAAAAGCATCCCATTTATGATTAACCCCTATTGCAAGCATCCGCAACTACAAAAGAAGTATTAAGGTAAACCTAACCACAACATTAGACATATGGATCCAAATCAGCCCCTTATGAAGCAACGCATAAACTAGGGTCTAAGCTTCTGTCACTCTAGCAACCCATCATCTACTTATTACTTCCCAATGCCTTCCTCTAGGCCTAAATAATGGTGAGGTGTCATGTAGTCGACGTTCACATAACACCACTAGAGGAAAGACAACATACATCTCATCAAAATATCGAACAAATACCAAATTCACATGACTACTAATAGCAAGACATCACCCATGTCCTCAGGAACAAACGTAACTACTCACAAAGCATATTCATGTTCATAATCAGAGGAGTAATAATATGCATTAAGGATATGAACATCTAATCTTCCACCAAGTAAACCAATTAGCATCGACTACAAGGAGTAATCAACACTACTAGCAACCCACAGGTACCAATTTGTGGTTTTGATACAAGATTGGATACAAGAGATGAACTAGGGTTTTGAGAGCAGATGGTTCTGGTGAAGATGTTGATGGAGATTGACCCCCTCCCGATGAGAGGATCATTGGTGATGACGATGGTGATGATTTCCCCCTCCCGGAGGGAAGTTTCCCCGACAAAACAGCTCTATCGGAGCCCTAGATTGGTTCCGCCAAGGTTCCGCCTCGTGGTGGCGGAGTTTCGTCCCATAAGCTTGCCTCTGATTTTTTTTCCAGGGTAAAAGCCTTCATATAGCAGAAGATGGGCACCGAAGGGCCACCAGGGGCCCAGGAGACAGGGGCACGCCCAGTAGGGGTGGGCGCGCCCCCCACCCTCCTGGCCAGGGTGTGGGCCCCCTCTGGTGTTTTCTTCGCTCAATAATTCTTATTAATTCCAAAACTGACTTCCGTGGAGTTTCAGGATTTTTGGAGCTGTGCAGAATAGGTTTCCAATATTTGCTCCTTTTCCAGCCAGAATTCCAGTTGTCGGCATTCCCCCTCTTCATGGTAAACCTTGTAAAATAAGAGAGAATATCCATAAGTATTGAGACATAGTGTGTAATAACATCCCATAATGCAATAAATATTGATATAAAAGCATGATGCAAAATGAACGTATCACATGGCTTGAATCCACTCAGATTCCATGAATGCTTCATCAACTTTAGTGGGCTCTGTGATAGAGACAAGCGCAAAATGCCCACAAAAGTTAGTTAAATGTGAAGCTTTTGAGGGCATGAGAGGACCTGGTGCACGAATGTCATCAATGATCTTCTCTATCCACACTTCGTTTGCAATGCGAGGATATGCGGGTTGATGACTTTGCTTAGGCCCAGCAACTTCTTCAGGACCTGTTTCTTCAGCAGCACCAGCATGATTTTCTTCACGATCTGGAATGACTTATTCAGCAGATTCCTTGTTAGGGATGATGTCCTCAATAGCTTTGAACTTAACGGATTCCTCAGGGGACATTTCATCTAGCACAGGAGGTAGGTGCTCTCTTTGCGAGCCATTAGTTTCATCAAACCACACATCTACAGCTTCATCAACCTTGTGAAGATTGATGTTGAAGACTCTATAGGTGTGCGAGTCCTTTCCGTAACAAAGCATAAAACCCTCATGTGCTTTCGGTGCAAATTTAGAGTGATGGTGAGGATCTCTAATCCAACATTTAGCATTGAAGACTTTGAAATAACTCACATTGGGTTTCTTGTCAGTGAGGAGCTCATATGAGGTCTTTTTGAAGAATTTGTGAAGATATACCCTGTTGATGATGTGACACGCAGTATCAATTGCTTCAGGCCAAAAGCGCTGAGGTGTCTTGTATTCATCAAGCATAGTGCGAGCCATCTCAACAAGAGTTCTGTTCTTGCGCTCCACGACGCCATTCTGCTGAGGAGTATAAGGAGCAAATAACTCGTGAGTAATACCAAGTATATCAAGATATTCATCAAGGCCAGTGTTCTTGAACTCGGTTCCATTATCACTCCTGATATGCTTGATCTTCACACCGAAGTTGGTAGAAGCTCTTGAGGAAAATCGTCTGAAGACTTCCTGCACTTCATTTTTGTAAGTGATGATATGCACCCATGTGTAACAAGAATAGTCATCAATAATGACAAAGCCATATAGTGATGCAGAACTAGAGAACGTGGCATAATGAGTAGGGCCAAAGAGATCCATATGAAGTAATTCAAAGGGACGAGAAGTGGTCATGATAGTCTTCAAGGGATGCTTGGCTCTGGTGATCTTCCCAGCCTCACAAGCCCCACAAAGATGATCTTTGAGGAATTTGACACCCTCGATGCCAATGACATGCTTCTTCTTTGCGAGTGTATGCAAGTTCCTCATCCCAGCATGATCAAGTTGTCGATGCCATAACTAGCATTCTGAAGCTTTTGCAAGTAGACATGTGGCAGGATGTGGTCCTGCAGAGAGATCAACAATATACAAATCTCTATTCCTAAAGCCGTCAAAGACTTTGGAGTTGTCAGATTCCATTAGCACAAGGCAATGATATTTGCCAAAGACAACAACCATATCAAAATCACAAAGCATTGAGACAGACATGAGCTTGAATCTTAAGGACTCGAGAAGCATGACTTTGTCCATGTGTCTATCCTTTGAGATTGCAACCTTACCTAGACCCAACACCTTGCTTTTGCCTTTGTTAGCGTAGGTGATATGCTTCAGATGAGATGGTGATAAATCAGTGTCCATCAACAAGTTCCTGTCACCGGTCATGTGATTTGTACATCCACTGTCGAGGACCCACTCAGTAGCTTTGGGTTGTTCATCCTACAGATGAATTAGTGCAACTTACAAACCCATATACTTCATCAGTGAAGAGTATGATAACAATTTCATCAACAGTAATAGACATAGTAATATGAGGACGTGAGAAATGAATGATTTATTTCTTCATGATTAGCTTGCGTCCTTTCAAGCATATTCAGGTCTCCAGCAAATTCTTCAGATGATTAAGTTCATCCGGAGACCGGACCCTGCATAAGAGATTAGTTCTTTTTCTTCACCACCCACATCTGGAGGGGTGGCAAAGAATTTATCATTCTGCGAGCTCCGTAAGAAAAGGATGGCATAGAAGCCAGTGCACTTCGTTTCACAGAAGAGTGGTTAGGATAAGCATATGAATAAGCAGAGAAATTCTTCGAGGACTTATTAACATAATGGTTTGAAGAATAATGCACATATTCATGG
Source organism: Triticum dicoccoides (assembly GCF_002162155.2). Classification (NCBI taxonomy): domain Eukaryota; kingdom Viridiplantae; phylum Streptophyta; class Magnoliopsida; order Poales; family Poaceae; genus Triticum; species Triticum dicoccoides. The sequence goes on along the minus strand of NC_041391.1, from coordinate 500,612,086 downwards.
CCCTTAGACTTTCCCTGCGAAACAGAAGTGTTAGCACGATGATATTTATGTGAGGATTTTGATCCACGTGAGGAATTTGATCCATATGAAGAATTTGGTCCATATGAGGACTTGGATCCATATGAAGATTTCGATCCGTATGAGGAATTTGATCTGGGGTCCCTATTCTTCACGGGTGGTGTCATGATGACATTCACCTGAAGATTTTAAAGGCACCTTTTAGGAACCCAGATTTTCTTCATAGGGGGACCGTTCCTGCAGTTAGTTCCAACATATCGAGAAAATACATCACCATTGTGATTCTTAAACAGTTTATAGTTGGAGTCAAATGACTCATCAGAGGAATATGAAGAATCACAGGTAAATCCAGATAAAGTACATGGATCTATAGGAGGTTCTTTCACAGCAACCCATGAGGTTTTGGGATACTACTTAGGTTTCCAGTAGGTCCCATCAGCATTGAGTTTCCTCCCAAAGGCAATACCCTCTTTCCTAGGGTTCCTATTCAAGATCTGCTTTTTGAGCACATCACATAGAGTCTGATGCCCTTTGAGGCTTTTGTAAATGCCTGTCACATACAATTCGTTCAGACCTGCATTATCGTCGGTGATACTTGTGGTATCCTCAGATGAGGAATTTGTGACCACAGAGACATTTGAAGAATTTGCAGTAGTAGAAGCATTTGAACATTCAGGTGATGAATTAGCAGATTCACGCTCAATGCATTTAAGACATGGTGGAAAATTCTTCCTGAGCGGAACTGATATGTTGAGCAAGCAATGAATTGTTTTCCTTCTGAAGATTTTCAAAACTCGCTTTTAACTTCTCAAGATCTTGCTTTCTCTGAAGAAATTCATAAGAGAGCTTCTCATGATCAGTTAAGAGAGTGTTATGATGATTTTGAAGGTTGTCAAACCGAGTTTGAATTCTCTGAAGATTATCTGTCAGAGTCTTAGTTCGATTCAATTCCTCACCCAACAGGTCATCACTTCTATCTAGTTGATTTTGAATCTTTTCTAAAGCCTTCTGCTATTTAATAGCAATTTTAGCAAGTTTGGAATAACTAGGCTTAAGATTGTCATCAGATTCATCCTCACTAGAGTCAGAGGGGGAATGTTTGAGCACCTTGGCACCTTTTTCCATGAAGCTGTAGGTGGGAGCATAGTCATCGAAGCTTTTGTCAGCAGATTTGGGGAGGTCATTTTCTTCAGTGTTGAAGATGGACTTGCTGACGTAAGCGGTAGCGATGGCTAAGCTTGCCACACCAGAGTCTGATTCCTCAGATTCCTCCTCTTCCACATTTTCCTCAGATTCAGCTTTAGAGTCCATTTCCTTGTCAATGAACTCCCGGGCCTTCTTGGAACTGCTCTTCTTATGAGATGAAGACTTTGAAGATTTTGATGATGAAGACTTTGAAGATTTCTTGTTTTTGTTTGAGTCATCAGAATCGTCATCTTTGTACTTCTTCTTTGATTCCTTTTTCCCACAGAGGACAATCAGACATGTAGTGACCAGGTTTCTTGCATTTGTGGCAAGTTCTCTTTTTGTAGTCACGGGACGAGGAATCATCATTTCTTGAACACTTTCCTAAGCGACCGCGGCAAGAGAACTTCTGGAATTTCCTCACGAGCATTGCTAGCTCCTCGCTCAATTCTTCAGGATCACTAAGGCTGCTACTAGAGTCTTCAGCTTCAGACTCAGATACTGCCTTGGCCTTCAGTGCCCGTGATCTTTCATAGCTCGGTCCATAGAGATCTCTCTTCTCAGCAAGCTGGAACTCATGTGTGTTTAGCCTCTCGAGGATTTCAGCGGGATCAAGTGACTTGTAATCAGCTCGTTCTTGAATCATCAGTGCGAGGGTATCGAAGGAGGTATCTAGTGATCTCAGCAATTTGTTCACCACCTCATGATCAGTGATGTCAGTGGCACCAAGTGCTTGAAGCTCATTTGAGATGTTAGTGAGGCGATCGAAGGTTTGCTGAACATTTTGGTTGTCGAGTCTTTTGAAGCGGTTGAAGAGATTACGAAGAACATCAACTCGGGAGTCACGTTGAGTTGAGACTCCTTCGTTGACCTTGGAAAGCATGTCCCAAATCAGCTTGGCGGTTTCCAGGGCACTCACTCTGCCGTACTGTCCTTTGCTCAGATGGCCACATATGATATTCTTTGCTTGAGAATCGAGTTGCTTGAATCTCTTCACATCAGCGGCATTCACAGACAGAGTGACTGAGGGAACACCATTTTCCACAACATACCAGAGATCGTTATCAATTGCCTCAAGATGCATGTGCATCTCGTTCTTCCAGTAGGGGTAGTCCGTCCCATCAAAGGCAGGACACCGCCGAGACCCTGATCATACCTGCAGTCGACATAACTAAAACTCCAGGTGGTTAAACCAAAATCACACAAAACAAGGGAGTACCTTACTCTGATACCAATTGAAAGTGCGTTACATCGACTAGAGGGGGGTGAATAGGCAATTTTTATGAATTCTTCACTGAGGAATTTCAGGGTGAGGAAATTCCTAAGCGAAGAACTACTTGCAGCGGAATAAGTACTCAGGTATAAGCATAACAGAGCAACAGCATAGTCATCATGATGAAATGAAAGACAAACACAGAGTACAGAAAGTGTAAACACATGATAAGAAGGATGAAGACAATGTGACTGAAGAAATAGGATTGAGAAAATAGAGAAAGTCTTCAGTCAAAGTCTTCAAACATTAATGATCAGGTTCATCAACACATAACTGAGGAAATGAAAGGGTTGAGGAAATAGAACCAGTAGGCTTGATGAAGACAATGTTGGTAGACCAGTTCCAACTGCTGTGACAGTTGTACGTCTTGTTGGAGCGGCTGAGTATTTAAACTCGAGGACACACGGTCCTGGACACACAGTCCTCACCGTATTATCCTTGAGATAAGATCACACAGACATCGCCCAACAGTAGTGGTAAGTCTTCACAGGTGACTTCCAAACCTTCACAGACTTGGTCACTCGGTGATCCACAATTCCTCTTGGATGCTCAGACCATGACGCCTAACCGTCTGGAGGATACACAGGTCTCAAAGGTAACAAACATCGGCTCCACACAGGAACAATCTCTTCAGTGATGCTCAATCACTTTGGGTTTGTAGGTTTGGGTTTGGGATTTGGGTTTTCCTCACTTGATGATTTTCGCTCAAAGTCCTCGGAGGAAGGGATGCTCTCAAATGACAAGTGTCAGTTTCTCTCGGAGCAGCCAACCAGCTAGCGGGTGTAGGGGGCGGCTATTTATAGCCTAGGGAGCAGCCCGACATGATAAGACATAAATGCCCTTCCAGGATATGACCGTTAGGTGGGTAGATATTTTGGGATAGCTGGCGCGTAGCATAGCAACGGTCGGATATTTGAGGTTGGCTATCATGTTCCTCACTGTGTAGGCAATCCGCACTGGCGAATTCCTAACTCCTCAGTCAAAACAAATTCCTCAGAGACCAGAAGATCTTCATCTCTATCACTGAAGAAATTGACTTAACTGATATGAGATTCCCAATGGCTTCACTCGAAGGATTGGGTAGGTGTAGGATTTTGAGATGAGCATCACTTGGAAATCAGTTTCCTTAGTATTACCTCGACCCCCTTTAACAGTACGCTTTTTCCTATTACTCAAGAAGAAGGAAAACAAAACTATGAAAACAAAAGTCTTCACGCTTCATAATCCTTGCATGAATATCCAAGTCTTCACGGTCACACCAATTTCTTCACTTTCAAAGTCTTCAGGAGAACCAAAGTCTTCAGCCGAAGACATTCATTTTTAGGGGTCGACTTTCACTGTAAATATCAAACTCCTCATCGACTTATAGAGCCTGTGTACACTCACAAACATATTAGTCCCTTAACCTATAAGTCTTCAATACACCAAAATCACTAAGGGGCACTAGATGCACTTACAGGTTGTCTCCGCGAAGATGCGGCCTAGATGGCGCACGGCGTCTTCGAACATGTAGGGGTACAAATCTGCCGCCGCCAACATGCACCAGCCTCTGTCGTTACTGCCTCTTGCATTGATGGAAATCCTTATGTTGAACACCGCGATGAGATAGTAATCGTTGTAGCCGCGCTGCTTTGTCGGCGGGTCCGCAATTGCTATCTTCTTCAATCTCATGTAGGCATCATCATACGTATTCAAGCCCAGCCAGTCCGGAAGGCCGATCCCAATGGTGGAGAAGGGGTCTACGGGAACAGCCGCACTACTGTTGATGTTGTGCAAAATGATGGTGGTATCCGGACCGGAGGTATGCAAGCCAATCTTCGTTGGCACCGACCTAGACCTATATATAAGATGGTGGGCAGCTGAGAAATTACGTGATGGAAATGGAATAACTAGGTACTACATGATCAAACTCCATTACTGACCTAATCATCGGACAAAATCCGACTACCTCTCAACATCGGCAACTCTAGCGGAGTCAACGTGCAACCATGGCCAGGGAGCAGGGACTGTTCGAAGGATTGTCCCATAGAAGAACCTTCTCCTCGAGGACACATGGAAGACCAACAAGCATGGCCTTTTCCCAAGCCTGTTTAAGCACCATCTTGAAAAAGTTGGTGCAGGAAGCACCGAGTCTTGCGGCGGTGAGGACGTCGAAGCGGCGTGAGATTTCTCCCAGAGGATCATCGTCCAAGGTCTCCCAGCCCCGATAAGGAGGAGAACCGCCGGGCAAATCCATGGGAGCAGTGACGAACTGCCTTCTCTTCGGGGGAGGGAAACTGGCGAGGAGGAGATAAGAGCATAGTAACCGCAGGGCCTCGTCCCTTCCAATTGTAGATCATTCCTTAGTGAAGGGGTGAGGCTATTATTTACTACTAGTACTAGCATTATGGGACGTTATGGGATTGCATTATACTGTAAATAATAGCACTAGTAAGAAATTTTTGGCACTAGGTAGTAGTTTTTGGCGTGGATTAAGAAATTTTGGGTATGTTTTTGCTATTTTTTGTACATGCCAACTAGTGTCAAAAAATGTCTTACATTATGTGACGGATGAGTACGTACTCATACTGTAGCAGTACTAGTACTACTTTCTCAACTAGTAGTGCGATGTACTGTACTTCTAGTATAGTGCACCAGTTTTGAACTCCTGAATCTCAGGGCCAAGGAGCTACAATTGGAAGTGGAGGGTACTACTGTTCTCTAGAACCATCGATGTACTATCAATGCAGGGAAAGTACAACTGCGTAGTGGCCTAGTGAGTACTCTCGATGCTCTATTCAGCCGCTCCTCTCACGTAGCTGGCCTACTCAGCCGCTCCTCTCTCACACACACAAGTAGCCTGTTTGTCAACAACGGATACTGCGGGGGTAGAACATTTGAGTTATTTGATACAGTGAGACTAGGCTTTTCGCTTCCATTTGTGGAGGTGTAATGGATCTTGTCGAACTTTGTTAGTAGTTCCTTCTTTATGAATGAGATGAGGCAAAGCTTTTGCCTCCGTTTCAAAAAAAACACGTCAAGGGGAATTTCTTTTATAGAGCCGATGATAGAGTGAAGTCCACGCGTGCAACGCCGCAAGCTATAGAGTAGTAGTAGAGCACTTTATGTACAGAGCCATATTGCACAGTTCCCAATGCCCCGCCATGCTTTTTCGGCTCCTCGGGCTTAACTGGGAGGCGCCCGTTTAAATATGCTACTAGCTGATGAGGAAGCTGCAAGCGAGGTGTGGCTAGGGCGAGCATGCGATCCATGAGATGCTGGGAAGGAAATCATGTTCACGTGGCTAGGCTCTCAAGTGCACCCAGATTGTGGTGCCGCACGTCCGTTTGACTTCAAAACTCAAACTACCCGTGTAAAATATTGGCTCGCAACAAAGTTACTATTTAAAAAAAGGCTGCCATGCGTTCGGCCGGGATCGAACCCACAAAATGAGGTATATACTCCCGAGATCTAGTAGTACTCGTTGGAGTACAACGCAACCTAGAATCGCCTTTTGTCGCTAGTAGTACATTGTTCCTTACAAGAAACCCCTAATAGAGCAAGAAACCACTAATAATGCCAAGAAACTACTACCACTTGCATATGTGGCAGACTTAAGTTAAGACTACCTTATCAACCATTGTACAATGCCCTTACCAACCAGCCCTACCAAGAAACGACTACTCTACAAAGTGCCGTTATAGGCATGTTTTAACCCATGTCACACATTAAGTCAACGTCTTCTATTCGACCGGGCATTATGACTTGTGGGACCTACATGTCAGTCTGCATAAAAATCCCCGAGTGACCTCCTACCTCCAGCCCATCCACCTAGTCATCTTTGGCCATGGGACGCAGCTACCGCCGCTGGCAGAAGGCGAGGTCAAAACCACCGGCGGTGCGGAGCCCATCTTGCGGTAGCCCGGATGCTAGCTCCGTCCGGCGCTCGCGGCCGCTAGCTAGCCAAGATAGCTCCACCAGCTGCTTGTTTGCAAGGTTTGCTAGCTAGATTGGCGAGGCGGCGCGGCGGCTTGCTCACGCGTGCCGCGCTAAGGCCAGCCATCTCGCTCGAGCGAAGGCCTGCGCGGTGGCTTTCTCGCTCGTGAGTCACGCTCGGGATAGCCTTCCAACCCGTGCGGAGGCCAGTGCGGCGTCCGACCCGTCCGGCGGAGCGGCGGCCAACTCGCTCATCACTGGCGCCACCGACGAACACGCATCAGTACTGTTTGAAGTAATGTTCAGGAAAATATTGATTTGAGGGGGAATAACAGGATAGAAGGTCAGATGTGGGTCCCTCGTGTCAACGGTCAAACCAAATGAGTTGGTTTAAGCTGCCTCGTCAGCACGGACGTGTCGACCAACCCTGTCATAAATGGGTTTAAACAAGCCTAGTCGGTACTAGGTAGTAGTTTTTGGCATGGATTAAGAAATTTTGGGTATGTTTTTGCTATTTTTTGTACAATAGATTCTTCCTAGGGCTGGTTGAAAGTGGTAGTTTTTTGTTAAATACTCTACATATTGTAAGTAGGAGTGAAAGTTAAGTTTTGGAAGCCAATAAGCAAGGCTAGTTACATAGTGCATATGTGTACATGATTGAAAGTCAATATCAACCATGAGTGACTAATATCTTGATGGAAAACTCGAAAGTATGGAAATACTAGGATTTTTTTGCATGGTTGGAAATACTAGCAATGTTCATGTGTGTTGCAACGGATCATAATTGGAATAATAGTTATTCAGAAACTTGTTACAAAACACTCTAACTTTTATATACATATATCACTAGAGATATATTATGTTTCAATTAGAATATATTCCTTGGGATGTTTTGGTGAGGTCAGGGAGGGATGTGGTTGGTTTTAAGATACTAATTATGCGTTTTCTGCAAATTGATAGACAAGTGGGATGTTGGTGAGAAAAGGCAACAACTTACCTCACAGTCATTAGATGTAGATCTAATGGTCAGAAACGACGGATGGCAGACACACCATCATCACCAACTTAGTCTTCTATAGGAGTACTAGCAAGATCCATGCATTGCACGGAACATCAAGATGCATTTTTTTATAAAACACTTGTTGTGCTTGACCCATGCGGGAGTAATCCCATGTGTAAAAACTAATGATATCTCGAGAAATAGGAGATAAGGTGAAGAGGAGTGGGGCATGGTGGTGATTGGTGGTCGGACTAAGCAGAGGCATGGCGATTGACGACGCCGGCAGCGGCCACCAGGCCAGTTTGTTCCAGAGGCTTCCTTTCTTAATTGCTCGACAATGAGGTTGTTGTAGATAAGGATGAACGAGGGAAGGCCTTGTCTGCAAATGTGGAGAGGAGTGCGGGTATCTTTTAGTTTAATTTCCATCCGTCAGATATAGATCGGACGGTCTATATTGCAAGATGGCACATGTACCATCATCACCAACTCAATTTGTTATAAGAGAAGAAATATAAGTATGGAGATACAAACGTATTATCGATACTTGTTTCTGTAAACTAGCATCTACATTCTATTCAAAGCATCAGCATGTGGGGCCTTAGCACAATGACTTCTCGACTGTGTAAAGGTTTTCCCGTCGCTGATAAGGAGGGGGTGATGGCGGCGCGCTTTTTGGCTTGCTCTAGTCCTAGTAGTCATACTAGGTGGTCTAAGCACATGTAGATTTATTCTTTTTCATGTCTCGTGTTTGCCGTACTGCCATGACGGTTGATGAATAGACGGTAAGTTATTCACGGGGAAACCCTTATTGAGCGTGTTTGCGAGAGAGAGAGAGAGAGAGAGAGAGAGAGAGAGAGAGAGAGAGAGTGCGTGTGTGATATGTCTAGAGAACAGATTCTTTGTGTCTATGTGTGTAGAGGATAGAGAGAGACATGTACATGGGGATTTGTGTTGTGTAATGTGGAGACACACATATACATAATTAGAGAGTGAGTGTGTGAGATACACATGCAGACATGGGGAGAGATGAGGATCCAGATAAATGGGTGTTTGTGCGTGCCTCTGTGTGTTTGTGCGCGCGTTTGTGTGTGAGAGGGAGTGCATATGTAGAGTAGAGAGACCACTAATGATGTAAACCTAGTATAAGGGAAGGGGGAATGGTGTGACA
>NC_041391.1:500601744-500603161 GCF_002162155.2 Triticum dicoccoides | reverse complement strand
AGAGAGAGAGAGAGAGAGAGATAAAGGGGGCGAGAGAGGGGTCATTTGTGTCCATAAATGGCGTATAGATAGGGAGACAATGTTCATGTTGTTCGAAATTGGCCTATGTACGGAGACGCAAGGGAAGCGAGTCATCGTGTGTGTGATAGGGACTTCATGAGAGATCTAGAATAGATGGTATAGAGAACACTGTGTGAGATTGAGAATTATGATACATTAGGGAGCTATGGAAAGAGTCACAACATATATGTGTACAGGGAAGGAGCTGGGGTGGGTCTGCATGTGGGAGAGATAGAAAGAGGAGAGTGGTGCACAAGGAGACAAAGTTTGCTTGTTTGCAGTGGGGGTGGTGTGTGAGGTGAGTGTGCAAGAACCACATAACTAGGGAGATAGACGTTTGGGGGCCATGTTTTGTGTGTATGGGAAAGATACACTCTACATAGTGCGTGTGCTTGGGAAAGAGAGATGTCGGCAGACCTAGAGAATGGGGGAAGAGATGTGTGCATGCCCGAGAGACAAAGTGATAGAGACCTATATTGGGGTCCGGACTTTAGAAGAGAGAGGGGTGTTAATGTGCTTGTGTGTTGGTGTTTGGGGGAGAGAACAAATTCTCTGTGTGTGGGGGGCAACGAGGGGGGGGGTTGGCTTCAGATAAAGAGTGAGGTGTCTATATTTGAGGGACTTTAGGGTAATTGAGATATACATGGTCAATAGTGTGTGCACTCATGGTTGATCAATTTGTTTCACAGTTTGGACTATAAGATAACGATAGTTTTGAACATGCGTGATATACCTTGATGTACCAGAATTACAAACCTCAGATTGGAATTTTGGAATTCGACTCCATCATTAGCTTTTGTAATTCATTTAAACGGAGGTACATTTTTTAAGCCGGGATTTCGTGATTTCAAATTCATATATCAAACCTCGAGATATACACATACGAGCATGTTCAAACTTTATAATCACCCACTTTATTATACACATACACATTTTTGCTTTTATCATCATATTTAGGATAAACACATTTGGAATTTATTTGAATTGGATCGTATGATGGTATTTTCTTGTACTAGCTAAATCATCCATATTTTAATTGAATGGACAATCTAAGTTTCGAGTTGGAGACATTGATTTTCAAAACTTGCATTTTTTTTTGCATGCAAAACAAACAAATTCCCGGCCATGATATCATAATCGGCCGTACAAGAGCAAAATATAATTTCAGGCGCCAAAAGCTTTCAAACTTCCCGCTCACATCGAAATATCTCGCGTCCGAAAGTTTAGCCCTGCGATATTCTTGTTTTACCCCTGCCACATGAACGGAAAAGGGTTGCTTCGGTAACTCCATTGATTTCCCCTCTTTGCCCCCAACATTCTTCCCCAGAGCCCCTCTCCTTCCCCTCCCCGACCCCCC
>NC_041391.1:500516346-500601431 GCF_002162155.2 Triticum dicoccoides | reverse complement strand
CGCCGGATCTACCTTCCGCACCTTGGAACCCCCAACTGCCAACTCACCACTTCACCGGAGCCGCTTCAGCGACTGGCTTGTCCACCGCTCTAGATCTCCTTGACCGCCATCATGGTCCACCGCACTGGATCTGCTTAATCGGTGCCCTCGTCCACCACAGTGTAGGCCCTTCACTGAGTCCCTCGTCCGCCCCATCGTTGGCCCTTCATACAAGCCCTCATCCTCCGCAACAGATCCGCCTCACTGAAAGCACTGTACAACACGCCCGCTGAAGCCTTCGTCCACTACACCGGACCCGCTCCACAGACACCATATTCAACTCCACCGGCCCTGCTTTACCAACGCCGCAGCCTCATCAGGTTATTTCAATTTGTACTCCTTCAGTTTTTCTCTTTATTGTGCAACTGTTCACTTACCACAGATGAGCTTTCTTGTATGTCGACAGGCGCCGCAACCGTACCGGAGACGCTTCAGCAATGGAGACAGCTGGCCCAAACTCAACTACAACACGAGCACCATCGACGATCCTTAGCTATCAAGTATGACAATGATACCCATATGCCGCCGAGAATCAGGTACTATTATCCAACAGACGGCGCCTACGTTCACTTTCTTAGCATAAGCACCACACCTTTGAATTTCTTCAGGGCATCATTAAATTTTTCATGAGACGCGTTATTCTGCTTGCACCTGTAGGTCCATACTTCTGGCAGTGAACATGTTACATGTGCTAAATTACATACCAGTGCACATATAGTTAATATGCTTTAGTTGTGTCCTAAGTAATACTGTACTTCCTAGATATCATTGCCTACTATTTTACTTCTTGCATTCTATATTTATGATAATGGTGTTGTTCTGATGCCACCTGTTGGTTCCATCAGACTGCTTAATGTTCTCTATGCTTAATTACACATCAACAAACTAGCATGTGGTCCGCTGCTTTTTGTTCGTTTTACCCTACATTTTTTGATGTTAGCTATTACATCACTGCTCCGAGCCTCTGTTCATTACTTGGTTGTGTGTTCTTGATCTTCCCATGTTGCATGACTAATTTGATGCTTCTATTAATTATGGAGCAGCCAAACCCATCAAGCAAAATATTTGTTCTTTTGGGGCTGGCACCTCGAACAAGCATAAAAATAGAGGGAAGCAAATATATTGTTGTGTATGCACAGACCCTTCTTTCATTAGTTTAGATGAACCATTGATGATCAATTTGGACCAGTGCATGCAACTAAAATTAATTTTACCTAAATAGAGGGTGCAGAATAAACTACTACAGCTAGATTTGCAACCACGGGATGCTGATGATATCTTCAAAGAACATTGCAATAGCAGCGAGGCTTCACAGTAACATATGGTAAGCCAGTGTGTTTTAGCACATGTGAAATATAATGCGAGTGGGCAACATAAATATAGCGGTGGTACACCCCCTTTCAACTAGGGATGTCAACTGGGTCCTGTTTAATCCCGATTAAAGTCCACTAGTGGTATGATAGTTCAAAAGAGTTTTTTTTGAGGAAAATGAACTAGGGAGCTAGCAAAAACTAACTAGATGGGACTGGCGGATGTCATTTATTTGCCACTTACATCCCTAGTTCCATCTTACCATTTTAATTTCTTTTCGGATGATGCTGCTTCGAACCATTTAAATATAGCTTGCCATGCTCGGCAATAATTCGTATGTCGTTTGCCATGTAAGCTTACTGCCTGGATCATGCGATAACTATCTCTTACTTATGTCCAGCAGAAACCTTTAAGGATGCCCTAGGACACAATGTACAACCCCAGAATCTATTTGTGGAAGCAGTGCACCATCCATGTTACTAGATGGTAGCAGTTTAGAGGCAACACCGCCGGAGAGCAGTCTGAGCACAGATATTATAGTTCTTGAGGCTCTACTAGAGGCAGAAAGAGATCGTGTGGCTGCCATGAATGAGGTAATCTTTATCTTGAGGCTGGAAATTATGCAATTAGCGGCACGCATTATGCAAGCAACCCAAGAATTGTAGGAAGTAAGAATGTTGCATTTGAAGACGGATGAGGTCCTGCTGTTTATGCTATCTGAAGTCCAGGGTAATCCCGGTTCTTCTTTAGATACCAGTTGAAATTGTCATTAGATTATTGTACTTGCATGTTGTGTCATGTCTCTGAATGGATTATGTTGTAAGACCCCCTATGTTGTCCATGTGTTCTAATGATCCGAATTTTTTAGGCGAGGTAATCCTTAGTACTTGTATGATTGACATAAGGTGAACTTTTTTTCGTGTGAGCATATTGTTTTGGATGAAATAACTATTTAACTCAAAGTGTATCCAACCTACTGAATTCGAAGATCATGGAATTTCTAAATCATAATCATATATAAAGGTGTAATCAATCTTTGTTGTGGTTTTGAAGAAATAAATAACAAAATGTAGAATTATCTGTGGATATTCGTAATCGAATACAAATTGGATTTGAATATAGTTTGCCAGGGCCTAGGGCAAGCGTGAATGCTAATTCTCCCAAGTTCTGAACGAAGCGGCTAAACACCCACTATAATTTGTGGGCTGCCCAAAGCAAGTGTTTCTGAGATGGAAATTACTGTCTAGACCTGACACTTGACATCCTTATCAGTAGGATTTACACTGCTGTCGATAGGGGTAGACTAGTAACTTCAATCAGACGTGACACGACGGCCTCTGTGCCCATTCAGACACGGTGGGCAGCAAACGTGGGTGGCAAAACACATTTGATTCAAGCTCATCTGAAAGACATGTGTCTCTCCCTCCATTTCCCCATTCATACACAGTGGGTGGAAAAACAAACTCTCCTCGTCCGAAATCGATGTAGGCTAATATTTTAAATATGGGAAGATGTGTAACTTCCCTCAGACGTGACACAACCGCCCTACCTGTCAGCCCCATTCATACACCGTGGGCGCCAACCATGGGCAGCAAAACACCCTCTCCTTGCCCGAAATAGTTACCGGCAAATATTTGGGAGATGCGAGATTACCGTCCTATCCCCAACCAACGTGATGTCTGAAATTTGAAACGGGTGATAAGTTCGTAACTTACCCACATTTCAGAGAAGCGCGGCCCAAAGTTTGAGATCCCCCCTCCCCTCCATTTCCCCATTCATACACCGTCGGCGCCACGACAACCTCCCCACTGCGGCCAGCCTCCTCCGTCCGCCAACCCATGCTCCACCTTGCTGGAGCCGCTACCCCTACCCCGTCGTCCAATGCAAGAGATGGACGTCTCTCATCCATGGCGCTGGATAGGGTCCTTTCATCGCGTCCTCTCGCTTCATCGGCACCGTCGTCCACCTTGCTGTTGCCGCTCCTACGACCGCCTCGTCCACGGCAATAGGATTTATCCCCCGACCCGGCCGTCTGCCGTCTAAAGTCTTCTTCCCCGCCGCTGATAGCCATCGCACCTGCATCACCCTCAATGTATCAGCAGAGGCCTACACGGTGTCGCAAGAGAGGTGGTACTCTTCCATATGTGCTTAAGTTATTGATCTCACCCAAAAAATAGATCATAATTTGTTTACTGTCCTTTTCTTGTCCGTACCAAATCGTAGTGGCTAGTTGAAAGCAAACATTGGTTGCGAAGTACCTTTGTCGGGTCTACACCTTCAGATCCGCATGGCATGGGCACATTACTCGTAAAGCTTATGGTTTCCCCCCTTTATATTCTCTACCATCATCGTAGGTGCTTCGTGTCGTGCTAGCACTGCTCCTCAAGACCTCAACCCAAAGCTTACGTGTTGAAATACGAATCTGATATGATGCTCATATCACTAAAATAGAGAACATTTAATTGGTCACCTAATGTTCCTATATTCGTTTCGAAAAGCATGTGCGCCACCCAATGATCCAGCTAGTTCCACTTTCCTGATTTTACTCTTGATGCTTAGGGGTTTCCCCTTTTATCTACTCTACTATGATCTGCGTAGGCGCTTTCTATCGTACTGGCATTACTCCACCCTTCAAGCTAAACAACACAACACTCAAATGTTCAAATATGATTGTGATATGATACTGATATTAGTTAACAGACACATTTAATTGGTTAGCTAAAGGTCCCACTTGAGTTTCCAAATGCATATTGCGACATATAGAGAGACAGCAGAATTGCATTTCTTTGTCACTTGTTGACTGTACTTTCTTGTCCATACCAAATCTTAGTTGTTATTTCAAAGCAAACATCGGTTGCTAACTACCCTTTGCGCAGTTTGCAGCTTTAGATCTGCCATCCCACTGCCACGGTCAACACTATACTCACCATGCTTACGGTTTCCCCATTTATATGATGACCACGATCAGCCTACGTGGTTCGTGTCGTAATAGCACTACTCCACCCATCGAGCTAAACAAGCTTAGTTGTACAAATTCATATCTGTTATTATGCTGATATTAGTAAAACTGAGAGATGTTTAATTGGTCAGCTAAATGTTCCTACTTTAGTTTAGAAATGCATGTGAGCCACATATGGAGAGACCGGAAAGAATAGTATTTCTCTATGTGCTCTGGTTCATCATGGGTGGCCAACCGACATTGTATTGAAAGACTTGTAGTATCTTCAATCTGCTTGCTCTTCTGCTCTTCTTCAAGATGATCCTCTTCTCTTGTGGTCGACTGGTCAGGTCGAGTTGTTCTCCCTTAATATATTTTGAATCTGTCAGGTCAGGTCGACTTGTTCTTCTTTACTATATGTTGAAGCTGTCATCTGCGAAGTGTCATCACTTCTGGAGCTCTCGTATTTTGAGTAGTAGGCCTGATACGTCCATTTCGCATCATGCTTTTATATCAATATTTATTGCATTATGGGCTGTTATTACACATTATGTCACAATACTTATGCCTATTCTCTCTTATTTTACAAGGTTTAAATGAAGAGGGAGAATGCCGGCAGCTGGGATTCTGGGCTGGAAAAGGAGAAAATATTAGAGACCTATTCTGCGCAGCTCCAAAAGTCCTGAAACTTCACGGAAGTTATTTTTGGAATTAATAAAAAATATTGGACGAATAAAGTACCAGAGGGGGCCCACACCCTGGCCATGAGGGTGGGGGCGCGCCCTACGCCCCTGGGCGCGCCCCCTGCCTCGTGGGCCGCCTGGCAGGCTTCCGGTGACCATCTTCTACTATATGAAGTATTTTACCCTGGAAAAAATCATAAACAAGCTTTCGGGACGAGACACCACCGCCATGAGGTGGAACCTTGGCGGAACCAATCTAGGGCTCCGGCGGAGCTGTTCTGTCGGGAAAACATCCCTCCGGGAGGGGGAAATCGTCACCATCTATCCTCTCATCGGGAGGGGGTCAATCTCCATCAACATATTCACCAGCACCATCTCCTCTCAAACCCTAGTTCATCTCTCGTATTCAATCTTTGTCCCAAAACCTCATATTGGTACTTGTGGGTCACTAGTAGTGTTGACTACTCCTTGTAGTTGATGCTAGTTGGTTTATTCGGTGGAAGATTATATGTTTAGATCCTATATGC
Organism: Triticum dicoccoides; assembly: GCF_002162155.2. Classification (NCBI taxonomy): domain Eukaryota; kingdom Viridiplantae; phylum Streptophyta; class Magnoliopsida; order Poales; family Poaceae; genus Triticum; species Triticum dicoccoides. The sequence continues at coordinate 500,595,933 of NC_041391.1, read as the reverse complement.
ATATTAATACCCCTCTGATTGTGAACATGAATATGATTTGTGAGTAGTTACGTTTGTTCCTGAGGACATGGGAGAAGTCTTTCTATAAGTAGTCATGTGAATTTGGTATTTGTTCGATATTTTGATGAGATGTATGTTGTCTCTCCTCTAGTGGTTTTATGTGAACGTCGACTACATTACACTTCACCATTATTTGGGCCTAGAGGAAGGCATTGGGAAGTAATAAGTAGATGATGGGTTGCTAGAGTGATAGAAGCTTAAACCCTAGTTTATGTGTTCCTTGGTAAGGGGCTGATTTGGATCCATATGTTTCATGCTATGGTTAGGTTTACTTTAATACTTCTTTTGCAGTTGCGGATGCTTGCAATAGGGGTTAATCATAAGTGGGATGCTTGTCCAAGAAAGGGCAGTACCCAAGCTTCAGTCCACCCACATATCAAATTATCAAAGTAACGAAAGCGAATCATATGAGCGTGATGAAAACTAGCTTGACGATAATTCCCATGTGTCCTCGGGAGCGCTTTTCTCCATATAAGAACTTGTCCAGGCTTGTCCTTTGCTACAAAAAGGATTGGGCCACCTTGCTGCACTTTTATTTACTTTCATTACTTATTACCCGTTATGAATTACCTTATCACAAAACTATCTGTTACTGATAATTTCAGTGCTTGCAGAGAATACCTTACTGAAAATTGCTTATCATTTCCTTCTGCTCCTCGTTGGGTTCGACACTCTTACTTATCGAAAGGACTATGATAGATCCCCTACACTTGTGGGTCATCAAGACTCTTCTAGCGCCGTTGCCGGGGAGTGAAGCGCCTTTGGTAAATGGAACTTGGTAAGGAAAAATTTATATATAGTGCTGAAATTTACTGTCACTTGTTACTATGGAAACTAATCCTTTGAAGGGTTTGTTCGGGGTATCTTCACCCCGACCAGTAGAGCAAAGAGTTTCTCCTCAACCTACTAAACCTACTGAAAATGTTTACTTTGAAATTCCTTCGGGTATGATAGAGAAACTGCTAGCTAATCCCTTTACAGGAGATGGAACATTGCATCCCGATTTACACATAATCTATGTGGATGAATTTTGTGGATTATTTAAGCTTGCAGGTATGCCCGACGATGTTATCAAGAAGAAGGTCTTCCCTTTATCTTTTAAGGGAGAGGCATTGACATGGTTTAGGCTATGTGATGATATGGGATCATGGAACTACAACCGATTGGAATTGGAATTTCATCAGAAGTTTTATCCTATGCATCTTGTTCATCGTGATCGTAATTATATATATAATTTTTAGCCTCGCGAAGCAGAAAGCATCACTCAAGCTTGGGGGAGGCTTAAGTCAATGTTATATTCATGCCCCAATCATGAGCTCTCAGGAGAAATGATTATTCAAAATTTTTATGCTCGGCTTTCTCTCAACAATCGCTCCATGCTCGATGCTTCTTGTACTGGTTCTTTTATGATGAAGACTATTGAATTCAGATGGGATTTATTGGAAAGAATTAAAGGCAACTCTGAAGATTGGGATCTCAACGAAGGTAAGGAGTCAGGTATGACACCTAAGTTTGATTGTGTTAAATCTTTTATGGATACCGATGCTTCCATGAATTTAGCACTAAATATGGACTTGACTCTGAGATAGTAGCTTCTTTCTGTGAATCATTTGATACTCATGTTGACCTCCCTAAGGAGAAGTGGTTTAAATATAATCCTCCAATTGAATTAAAAGTAGTTGCACCTATTAAAGTTGAAGAAAAGACTATCACTTATAATGATCCTATTGTTCCTACTACCTATATTGAGAAACCACCTTTCCCTGTTAGGATAAAGGATCATGCTAAAGCTTCAACTATGGTTCGTAAGAGTAATACTAGAACACCTACACCACCTAAGCAAATTAAAGTAGAACCTAGTATTGCTATGGTTAACGGTCTTTTAGCTGATAATATTTATGGGCATGTTATTTATTTCTGTGATGAAGCTGCTAGAATTGCGAGACCTGATACTAAGAATAAACATAGACCTATTGTAGGCATGCCTGTTATTTCTGTTAAAATAGGAGATCATTGTTATCATGGCCTATGTGATATGGGTGCTAGTGCAAGTGCAATACCTCATTCCTTATACAAAGAAATTATGCATGATATTGCACCTGCTGCGATAGAAGAAATCAATGTTACAATTAAGCTTGCCAATAGAGATACTATTTCACCAGTTGGCATTGTTAATGTTGAAGTCTTGTGTGGAAAAATTAAATATCCTACTAATTTTCTTGTTCTTGGTTCCCCACAAGATAGCTTTTGTCCCATCATATTTGGTAGACCCTTCTTGAATACTACTAATGCTAGGATAGACTGCAAAAAGGATGTTGTTACTATTAGTTTGGGGGATATGTCTCATTAATTTAATTTTGCTAAATTTCGTAGACAACCTCATGATAAAGAATTGCCTAGTAAGGATGAAATTATATGTCTTACTTCTATTGTCGTGCCTCCTAATGATCCTTTAGAACAATATTTGCTAGACCATGAAAATGATATGTTTATGAATGAAAGAAGGGAGATAGAAGAAGTATTCTTTAAACAGGGACCTATTTTCAAACACAACTTGCCTATTGAAATTCTAGGGGATCCTCCACCACCCAAGGGTGATCCCGTGTTTGAGCTTAAACCATTATCTGATACTCTTAAATATGCTTATCTTGATGAAAAGAAGATATATCCTGTTATTATTAGTGCTAACCTTTCAGAGCAGGAAGAGGAGAAATTACTGAAAACTCTGAAGAAGCACTGTGCTGCTATTGGATATACTCTTGATGATCTTATGGGCATTAGTCCCACTCTATGCCAGCACAAAATAAAATTGGAGAAAGACACTAAACCGGTTGTTGATCACCAACGATGGTTAAATCCTAAGATGAAAGAAGTGGCAAGAAAGGAAATACTAAAGCTCCTGGAGGCTAGTATAATTTATCCCGTTGCTGATAGTCAGTGGGTAAGTCCTGTCCATTGTGTCCCTAAGAAGGGAGGTATTACTGTTGTTCCTAATGATAAAGATGAATTGATCCCACAAAGAATTGTGACATGTTATAGGATGGTAATTGATTTCCATAAATTAAATAAAGCTACTAAAAAAGATCATTACCCTTTGCCTTTTATTGATCAAATGCTAGAAAGATTATCCAAACATACACATTTCTGCTTTCTAGATGACTACTCGGGCTCCTCTCAAATACCCGTGTCAAAAGAGGATCAAGAAAAGACCACTTTTACTTGCCCTTTTGGTACTTTTGCTTATAGACGTATGCCTTTTGTTTATGTAATGCACCTGCTACCTTTCAAAGATGTATGACGGCTATATTCTCTGACTTCTGTGAAAAGATTGTTGAGGTTTTCATGGATGATTTCTCCATTTATGGATCTTCTTTTGATGATTGCTTGAGCAACCTTGATCGAGTTTTGCAGAGATGCTAAGATACTAGTCTTGTCTTGAATTGGGAAAGTGCCACTTTATGGTTAATGAATGCATTGTCTTGGGGCATAAAATTTCTGAAAGAGGTATTGAAGTTGATAAAGCTAAGGTTGATGCTATTGAAAAGATGTCGTGTCCCAAGGACATTAAAGGTATAAGAAGTTTCCTTGGTCATGTCGGGTTTTATAGGAGGTTCATTAAGGACTTCTCTAAAATTTCTAGGCCTTTGACTAATATCTTACAAAAAGATATTCCTTTTGTCTTCGATGATGATTGTGTAGAAGCATTTGAAATACTTAAGAAAGCTTTGATTTCTGCACCCATTGTTCAGCCACCTGATTGGAATTTACCCTTTGAAATTATGTGTGATGCTAGTGATTATGCTGTAGGTGCTGTTCTAGGACAAAGAGTTGATAAGAAACTAAATGTTATTCAATATGCTAGTAAAACTCTAGACAGTGCCTAGAGAAATTATGCTACTACTGAAAAAGAATGTTTAGCAGTTGTATTTGCTTGTGATAAGTTCAGACCTTATATTGTTGATTCTGAAGTAACTGTTCACACTGATCATGCTGCTATTAAATATCTTATGGAAAAGAAAGATGCTAAACCTAGACTCATTAGATGGGTTCTCTTGTTACAATAATTTGATTTGCATATTATTGATAGAAGGGGAGCTGAGAACCCCATTGCAAATTACTTGTCTAGGTTAGTGTCGGTGGGAAACGACACCTATGGGATCACTGGAATCCCTTCTATGGTTGTGGGGCGCGGGGATCGTGAGAAGAGCGGGACTAGTAGACAACACACAGGGGATTTACCCAGGTTCGGGCCGCAAAGATGCGTCAAACCCTACGATCCTACTTTGGTGGATGTATTTGGTATTGTTGAGCTCTCGAACTAGCTCCAGGTGCAGCGAGGTTCAAAAGAGCCGAATCCTTCCTCCATGTGCCATGGGCCTCCTCTTATAGGCGGAAGGGGCTACCACAGTGGCACACAGGAGGTGGAAAGTGCTACAGCATTGCGAGCTTATCGTTGGTATTACAGGACAAAGCGCATTTAATGCGAGGCTTAGGTGTCCCTTCGCTTTATCGGGGACGGGGGCAAGGCCCGTCCCGTCCATCGCAGCTCCTCCTTGCTTCGACACGCGCCCTGGCCAACGATGCATGTGGTGCCATGTAGGCAGGCAGGCAGCTGAGGTGGCACGATGGTGGAGCCTCCACGGAGAGCTGCATGTTGCCACGTAGGTGCCTGCCCAGCTGGCTGGGTCGGCAGCTGCATGCGAACGGTGGCGAAGACTTGGCTGGCGCGGGCCTGGCAGAGGCCCTGCCGGTGGCCCGGCAAGGGTCTTGCCGTGGCACGTTGGCTTCCCCGGCAAGGATCTTGCCAGGGGTCTTGTGGGTTTCTTCGGTGAGGATAGTTGTCTTCCTATCCTCATTTGATCTTGAGCATTTTATGTCTTCACAAAGATCTGCATGCCACCACGGAGGTGCCCCCCGACTCCTATCCTGACGCATTTGTCTAGCATTGGTGGGCTCAAGGGTGGCTCGCTCGGCTGGTGGGGGCGAGCTCCCCCGGCAAGGGTCTTGCCGGGGGCGCTGAGGCTGCCCCGGCAAGGATCCTTGCCGGGGAAACCTGCTTCGCCCATATGATCTTCATGGCCTTGGTCTTGTCGTGGCTCTGTTTGCCTTGTGGCTTCAGCTTCTCTCTGGCTTCCCTTTCCTACCCTGTTTATGCGTGGCCGTGGCGGGAGGCTCTGACTGCCCGTGCACAAGTAAAGGGATCAAAAGCAGAGCCCCTACTTTTGTACACCGACAGGAGCCCCCGGGCCTGGGCCACACATAAGCGCAACACGTTGTTGGGCCAGGCCCAGAACGGTGCGCGGGCAGTTGGGGCGGATTTTTACCGCGGCCATTGTTTCGTCCGCTGCGCTTCCCCACGACCCGTGTTGAACGCGCGATGTGGGGGTCATGCGCGCGCATGACGTGGGAGTGTCAGGACCCCGACTCAATGCCACATCGATCTAGCATGTAACACCTCATATCACTTTGCGGCCTCACGCACGGTATTCCCACGGGTGTCGCCTTACCTTTGCCCGGGACCGTTTGCGCCTTTTGGCACACGTATATGATAGTGTCGCTAGCATCCATATGATAAGGAGCCCGGGCTGACATGGCTAGTCGTAAACCCAAAGTGGCACAGACTTACAGGGACAGGCATCCATGACCCAGCATCGGACGTGTCGGTCATCAGCGAGTGAATCCAGGCTGTAGCACTGGGCTAGCAGGACTCCGGTGAACCGGGCTGTAGCGGGCTAACAGGACTCCGGTATTCATCGCGTGACATTTCCCCGAAGGGACAGACACAGGAACGAAGAAGGACACATGCCGGCCAGCCTAAGTGTTCCGGAGCAGTAGCAAGCTACCATGGCTCGGTGGAAACACTAGGAGACATTTCCCCGTAAGAGAGGCTACTAAAGATAAACAACTAGATGGTCAGATCCCACACATACCAAGCATTTCAGTAGCATACACACAATATGCTCGATATGTGCAATACAACATGGCATCACAAAATGACTCTATGACTCAAGTAATCTATTCAATAGGCTCCGAGGAGCGAGATATTACAAACATGGGTCTCATGACCCAACATTCAGAGCATACAAATCAAGCACAAGCGGAAGCTATCATGTCTGAGTACAGACATCTATAAATGAAAAAGGCTGAGAAGCCTGACTATCTACCAAATCCTGCCGAGGCACAAGATCGTAGCTGAGGTAACAAGCTAAACGTCGAAGACCACGCGGAAATACTAGTGAGACTGAAGTCTCTCTGCAAAACATAAAATAGGCAAACGTGAGTACAAATGTACCCAGCAAGACTTACATCAGAACTACCTACATATGCATCATTATCAACAAAGGGATGGTGGGGTTTAACTGCAGCAAGCCAGCTTTGACTCGGTGGCTATCCTGAACTACGACTGCAAGTAACTCTTTGAGGTGGCGCACACGAGTCCACATATTCACCATATCAATACACCACTATGGATCCGCTCTCGTCTCCCTACGAGAACGCCATCCATAGCACTCACGCTTATCTTGCGCATTTTAAAGTATCCACTTTCACTTGTCTATGAACTGATATAAGCAACCCAGAAGTCCTTTTCCGTGGACACGGCTATTCGAATAGATCATATTAACCCTGCAGGGGTGTACTTCTTCACACACGCTCTCACCACTTACCGCCGTTTACACGACATGTACTCGGCAACCTTCAAGCGGAAGCCCAACGTGGGTGTCGGCCACGGCCTGCCTAAACACTCAAGTCTCTAGTCCAGGTTTATCGCCTATTCGGGTTCCATCCATGAGGAGATCCGGCCGGAGTTTCGCTCACAGCCCCAAACGATGTGTACAGGGTTCCGTGACACCAAACGGGTGCCCGGTTTACCCGGCCACGTGCCTACCGCATCACAGCCCACCCCTACGGTCAGCACTGTCCACGGCCTCCAGCATACTACAAACACCAGAAACTACTTGCAACTCCTGGACAGAGGACAAGGGTGATTAAGAAGCCGAGAGGGTCCATTAGTTTCGGGCCCAATGCGTGGTAGTAGCTGAATCATGGATCACAAACACAGAACTCAGTTCCTGAGGACGGCTGCAATGAGACAACCCACCATGTACTCCTACATGGCCTCTCACCGCTACCTTTACCAAATCGTGTTCACACACTTAGCTCACACACAGTAGGACATGTTCACACACCTCTGATTCATCCCCGATGAATCAGACCTGACTCAACTCTAAGCAATAGCAGGCATGACAAACAAACATGAATGAGTAGGCACATCAGGGCTCAAACAACTCCTACTCATGCTAGTGGGTTTCATCTATTTACTGTGGCAATGACAGGTCATGCAAAGGACAAAGGGGTTCAGCTACCGCGGCAAGTAACAGATGAATCGATGTTGTCCTAATGCAGTAAAAGAGAGCAGGAGCGAGAGAGTAGGATTGTATCGGAATGAACAAGGGGGTTTTGCTTGCCTGGCACTTCTGAAGATAAGATTTAGTCTTCATCAGTGTCAACGATCACATCATCGGTATCACGTCTATCGAGAGGGGACAAATACCGGCAACACAGAAAGAAACACAATCAATGCAATGCACAATATGATGCATGATCATGACATGGCAAAATGAATGTGTTTTGGCCTAATGCAACTAAGACCAGATTAAATGAAGTTGGTTTGAATACAAGATTCAAATTCAAACTCCATATGTGATTATATAAATGTCCTTTATATGATTTGTGCTAAACAGTAGTGATAAGTTGTTCTAACATGCATGAAAATGGTACAGATGGATTCCTTGAATTTTTCTGATAATTTTTCATATATAATTTATTTAATTTGGAGTTACGGTTAATTTTCTATGATTTTTAGAAGTTTTAGGCATTTTCTGGAATTTCCTGAATATAATTAAATCCAGAAAATACTTTATGACATCAGCAGTGCGTCATGCTTGCATCAGCAAGTCAACAGGGCTGCCCCGGGTCAAACCTGACCAGGGGGTCCCATTAGTCAGCGTCACAGGTTAACAGGGGGGTTTATTTTAGTTTAATTAAGGATTAGGGCACTAGGGCCCACATGTCAGTGGCTCTGGGGTTAGATTAGGTGGTGATTAGCTTAAGCTAATCACCTGATGGCGGGGGCCCACCTGTCAGTGTCAGCAGAGGGGGGTAGTTAAAATAAAATAACTAAACTAATTAACAGGGGGGGGGCTGGCCCCACCTGTCATCGACCCAGAGGGGGGGGTGTCCCGCCGTGGTCAACGTGGTCAGACCCACCGGCGGCTTGACGCCGGCGAGGCCAGACGCGGTGGTGCGCGTCGGAAACCCACTACAGGGGCTCTTTTGGCGCGCAGGGAGCAGCTACGGGGAGAGGGTGGAGTGGCGCATCCAACGGTGGCGGTGGCGGAGGCTGGGGTGGCCGGAGCTGCCGGCGGCGACCTCTTTTGCGGCTGCCGGAGCTCGGGTGTTCGCGGGACCGGCGCTGCGGTGTGCAAACAAGACGGTGGTCGCGCTAGTTTTACTCTACGGGACGCAACGAGTGTAACGGACGCAGGCGTGGGACCAAAAGGTCACCGGAGCTTCACCGGCGACGAGCCCGTGCGGCGGAGCGTCTCGGCTCCGGTAGAGGGGGCGGCTAGAGCTCGAAATCGAGCTTGGGGTTAGGGGGAAACGGAGCAGGGACTCACGGGGATCGTGCAGGGAGGGTCAGCGAGCTCGGGGGCGCGCCGGAGTGGCCGAATTCGACGGAGAAGATCCTCGGCGGCCGGCGAGGGGGAAAACGTCGGGGGCGGCGTTCCGGGGCTCTTCTGGTCGCGTGAGACGACGAGGAGGACGAGGGAGGACTTGCGGAGCTCTGGGAGGCGTCGGGGAGGCGAGAGGGGGATGGTGGCCGCGGCGAACGGCGTCGGTGGCGACGACTGTGTTCGGGTTCGGGCGAGAGAGAAAGAGCAGAGGGGCGGGGCCTCGAGGAAGAGTGAGAGGGGTCCGAGGGGGCTGCATGGCGTCGCGGGAGGGAACCAGGGAAGGAGGAGGCAGCCAGGCAGGGAGGAGGTGGCCGGGGCGCGTGGCCGCGCGCGCCGGGCGCGTGCCCGCGTCCTTCTGGCGAGGGAAGAAGACGACAGGGGGGGTAGCGGTGGCGGGCTGGGCCAGCGGGAGGAGCTGGGCCGGGCAGGTAAGCAGGTACGTGGCCCAGGTGGCCATCTCCTTTTTTTATTTTTGCTCTGTTTTATTTTTTTAATCATTGTTTTCTATTTGTTTCAATCTGTTTTGATTTAGTTCAAACACTAAATCATTTTTGTTTCTTCCAATAATTTTTGCAGGGACTGAAGGTAATATTCTAGAGCCCCTCACAAAATATCAGAATTATTGAAGCAAAATATATATATATAACATATATTTGCTCCAACTCAAATACAATATATATTAGTTCAAAGATCCAAAATGACATGGAAAAATGTGCATCATCTCTGGTTACTGTTTCCAGCATTTTTCCAAAGATGATGAACATTTTTGAAAGCCACTTGGATTGACTGAAAATATTTTAGGTGAACCTGGTGAATTCTTAAAATGCTAGGGTTTGGACAATCCCCATTTCAACTTTCTGCAAAAGTAAACATGATGCATCACCAAAGGCTAGTACTAGTGCAATGCCAGAAGCTAGGGATGTGACAACTCACCCCCACTAAACAAGAATCTCGTCTCGAGATTCAAGCGTAGGGTAAGGTGAAAGGTAAACGCAACTAGTATAATCTTCACGATCCAGGTTGCACTTCATAGAAACGTTGATTCGATCACCATCTTTGTCTTGTCGTCTTGCTCTGAGAAATCCTGCCAACATGACCTGGAGGGAAAGAGACTCTAGAAGGGTCGATCTTCTTGAAGATCGAACAACTCACGGAATGAGACATAGCAACATCTCTTGAGCTGGGAGACGAAGCACAGATTTGAAGAAATGGAGTGGAACAGATGACGAAGGTTCACTAGGTGGACAATAATTCCACACTTAAGAAGGTGGTAAACGATTGCCAACGTAGCGAAGAGTTGAGTTGCCATGATACCACGACGAAACATCCTGGAGGAAGGTGATCGTAGAGTATTATCTTAAGTGGCAAAAAGAATTACCTTTGATATAGAGATCGTTAAGACTCTCTATATCAGCCTAAGGCAAATCACAGCAGTCGATTGGCGGGGTCGGTAGAATGACATACTTGGACTTGGATGATGTGGATTACCTTGTTGAAGACAACGTAATGGATGATTTTACTTATCACCGGAAATGGAAGAGACCCATGGTAGAATGGCACATTGGCGGTGCAAGCTGGGAACAAAATGCAAATGCTGGGAATGATTCTGGTAACTGGGGAAGAACCCAACAAAGAGAGTGAATTTACTGTTTGAAAAGATCATAGCATTGCCGAGGAAATCTGAGAGCAAACCCAGCTAGTGCCGATGATAACACATAGCGCTTGTGCGTGCTCTCAAGAACTTGAGCATTTCCATATTCATCAAGGTTTTACCAACATCCGTGTCAAGGGTCCGGTAACACAACTTACTACCATGATGAATGGTGATGGAGGATGCAGATGCAAAGGAAGATAACACCTTCTCAAATTTCACCCTTGGCGGGGCCAAGGAAATTAAAATATGGATGATCGACCGAGAGACATTTAGCACTCCGCTTCTAATGTTCTCCTTGATGTGCTAGTGTAACCCACCCATAGATATGGTTTGATATCTAGAACATCAAGTAAAGGTCGGACTTCGGGATCTCAAAATCCATAGGGGCAACTAGGGAGTAAATCCTACGAAATCCCTATGGGGAGGTGGCCAACTTCCTCAATCAAGATATTATAATAACAGGTCTTCCGGCTGGGTGTGTTGGCCACGACATCCACTTTACCGGTTATCGAGGGACCAATATTATAGTTCTTGGAGAATGTTCCAACCATCATATCTGCCTGAGATTCAGATCTGGTTGGTGTCAGGATATCCCAGACTCATCGAGTCTTAGGAAGAAAAATGAAAGTTTGCAACACAAATCGACGAGATGACGTTGCGGGATTCTCGGGAAATGAACTACGATAGTAAGCTCCAAAACATGAGCTGGTTCTGCTACAAACATGTGAACACGTTGTCCCAGACAAGCATGACCACGTGGTAGTCTTATAATAAAACACTACCGAGTTCAGGAAGGGAACCATCAACGGGGATATCAAAATCCTTGCATAAGGTATACTCTTAAGAAGGAACTTCTTCTCCTTGAACAAATCAATCAGTGGCTTGGTGTGCTAGGGATACATATAGATTGAAGGTTGCAAGTCTTCAAACCACAGAATTCTTCGCACGTGTGCATGACTGACTTGCGATGATTCCAGAGGAAGCAACATTGACTTTCTCGAGTCCACGACGGCAACTTGCATCATATGCACATGAATTAAAGGAAGTCACTACCTTCATCCAAACATATGCTTCATGAGCTAGCATGAACAAATGCTTTCAAAAGTTTCCAACACTAGCTTAATGTTCAACAAAATTATGGAGGAGATAAAGATGTTGTCAATGGGCTCAACAACAATTCATCTAGGTTTCCTTTTAAAAGGAATTCCATAGTTAAGTGAACAAGTGATAGCATTGGTCAGACCCAAAAGATATAATGGTGTATGCTCGAGGGATCAACCACGAATAAGACAACATTACGAGCATCGTTGGTACTGATTTGATTTGACGATAGCCCACACTCAAATCAAGGGATTGATAAGACAATAGGTCCAGCAACTGATCACAGGGACCAATCGATGAAGATATCATCTTTCTTCAACACACACTACACAAGAATATCCCTTTGGAACGAACTAAGTCAGACAAGCTTTTATCTTCCAACTCTCCAAGTTGTTGTCTAGCTTAACCAACTAGCTCAGGGATATCTAACACCGATTCTTGGAAAGAAGGTGGTTCATAAGAAACCAACTTGATCACGGGCTCAACATAACGGTTAGGTGACGACCTAGTAGTACTTCCGAGAAGATCTTCGGAAAATCACGAACCACCGATATGTTACTAAGCTCGACAACAATCTTGCTTTTCAGGGCAAGATGATATGATCAAATGAGCGAGGACTTGACAAATCCTAACTCATCAATCAAAGAGTGCACCAGGAAATAAGGACTAGGTAGCACGATCAATCTTAGAATGGTGATTCAATAACCAACATACTAAGAATAAAATTATTATCCTTTAACTACCAAGCAACGAGGTTGCTAGGAGTATTGATTTCACACATCACAATTCATTTGTCGGTATTCCGGTTGCATCAACACGGAACCGAGAAATGAAAAAGGATGGCGAGAAGTATCACTATGTCAAGAATTCACAAAAGGTGGTGCAATTCTCATGAAATTCCTGTCATAAAGAAGGTAATACTTCAGGGTAGAGCAGACCAGAAGCTGGATTGTAACTTGATCTGCGGAACACAACTACTTTGACCCAATCCTGGATATGGAAGAGGTACTGGAGTTTGTTTCTCCTAGTCATTCCGCGATAGAATGGCTTGATGGACCACAAGAGTAATAGGCATCGATAAACAAACGCACACATACTCTTGACTATCAATTGATAGACGAGGGTCAGAATGCAACTAAAGAGAGACAACTCAAGGAACACACGATTTTCTGAGTTGTGGGTGCATGGTTTAGCATGTCAACGAATTCCACATATTTCTTCCGGATAACCCATACAGAAAGGTAGAACTGGCAGAGTCACAATATAGAATCGAGAACCCATCGAGAGCACTCTGATTGTGATCTTTCGATCAGCGAGGAACATCTGCCATAAGCGGTTCATAGTATTTGGAAGAAAGGAATACCACGAACATCAAGGACTAATGCAAAGGTTGCTAATAACCTTAAGGAACGAGCAAAACTATCAACATGAAGCAAGTAGGGTGAATCTCGGGTTCAAAACCCAGGGACAGAATACCTATTACTAAGTAGCATCACGGGATGCTTCCGAGAATAAAGGCCAGAATCTTCACACTAGGACACAAATCCTGGCTAGACCACTAGATGATCCCCTAAGCACTTAGGGTCATAATAATAATTCCAACATATATGTCGAGGCAATAATTACCTCAACACACCGATTAGTGTGGTTAATCTGGCCCATGGGAACATCGGAAACAGAAGGAAGGGATTTGCAAATGCATCGGACTATTTAGAAACCTGGGATGACTCGGACAGCATAACGGCTATAAATGCTCAGAAAAGATTTGAGACATTCACAAAAATGGTGGCATAACCACTCAGAAGCACAATATCAAGGTTTCGAGATCAACAATTAATATACGGAAGTAGTAGGAACTGAACTCAAGCGTAAATCCAACAATCTTATAAGTCTACGGATTAGTAACACGTGATCCTGATAGAAAGAAGAGATAGCCTAGTTCTTAATCCCCGCAGGAAAGATAAGATGACTCAGATCAGAAGGGCATGAGGTATAAGGAGTAAAAAGAGCCTTACGTTCCATCCCACAAGCAATTCCCTTATATAACTAAAGAATTTCTAGACTCAACTTCGACCAGTTTGGCTTAGTAATCCTACAGGCAGTCAAGCTCTGATACCAACGCTGTCAGGACCCCGACTCAATGCCACATCGATCTACCATGTAACACCTCATATCACTTTGCGGCCTCACGCACGGTATTCCCACGGGTGTCGCCTTACCTTTGCCCGGGACCGTTTGCGCCTTTTGGCACACGTATATGATAGTGTCGCTAGCATCCATATGATAAGGAGCCCGGGCTGACATGGCTAGTCGTAAACCCAAAGCGGCACAGACTTACAGGGACAGGCATCCATGACCCAGCATCGGACGTGTCGGTCATCAGCGAGTGAATCCAGGCTGTAGCACTGGGCTAGCAGGACTCCGGTGAACCGGGCTGTAGCGGGCTAACAGGACTCCGGTATTCATCGCGTGACATTTCCCCGAAGGGACAGACACAGGAACGAAGAAGGACACATGCCGGCCAGCCTAAGTGTTCCGGAGCAGTAGCAAGCTACCATGGCTCGGTGGAAACACTAGGAGACATTTCCCCGTAAGAGAGGCTACTAAAGATAAACAACTAGATGGTCAGATCCCACACATACCAAGCATTTCAGTAGCATACACACAATATGCTCGATATGTGCAATACAACATGGCATCACAAAATGACTCTATGACTCAAGTAATCTATTCAATAGGCTCCGAGGAGCGAGATATTACAAACATGGGTCTCATGACCCAACATTCAGAGCATACAAATCAAGCACAAGCGGAAGCTATCATGTCTGAGTACAGACATCTATAAATGAAAAAGGCTGAGAAGCCTGACTATCTACCAAATCCTGCCGAGGCACAAGATCGTAGCTGAGGTAACAAGCTAAACGTCGAAGACCACGCGGAAATACTAGTGAGACTGAAGTCTCTCTGCAAAACATAAAATAGGCAAACGTGAGTACAAATGTACCCAGCAAGACTTACATCAGAACTACCTACATATGCATCATTATCAACAAAGGGATGGTGGGGTTTAACTGCAGCAAGCCAGCTTTGACTCGGTGGCTATCCTGAACTACGACTGCAAGTAACTCTTTGAGGTGGCGCACACGAGTCCACATATTCACCATATCAATACACCACTATGGATCCGCTCTCGTCTCCCTACGAGAACGCCATCCATAGCACTCACGCTTATCTTGCGCATTTTAAAGTATCCACTTTCACTTGTCTATGAACTGATATAAGCAACCCAGAAGTCCTTTTCCGTGGACACGGCTATTCGAATAGATCATATTAACCCTGCAGGGGTGTACTTCTTCACACACGCTCTCACCACTTACCGCCGTTTACACGACATGTACTCGGCAACCTTCAAGCGGAAGCCCAACGTGGGTGTCGGCCACGGCCTGCCTAAACACTCAAGTCTCTAGTCCAGGTTTATCGCCTATTCGGGTTCCATCCATGAGGAGATCCGGCCGGAGTTTCGCTCACAGCCCCAAACGATGTGTACAGGGTTCCGTGACACCAAACGGGTGCCCGGTTTACCCGGCCACGTGCCTACCGCATCACAGCCCACCCCTACGGTCAGCGCTGTCCACGGCCTCTAGCATACTACAAACACCAGAAACTACTTGCAACTCCTGGACAGAGGACAAGGGTGATTAAGAAGCCGAGAGGGTCCATTGGTTTCGGGCCCAATGCGTGGTAGTAGCTGAATCATGGATCACAAACACAGAACTCAGTTCCTGAGGACGGCTGCAATGAGACAACCCACCATGTACTCCTACATGGCCTCTCACCGCTACCTTTACCAAATCGTGTTCACACACTTAGCTCACACACAGTAGGACATGTTCACACACCTCTGATTCATCCCCGATGAATCAGACCTGACTCAACTCTAAGCAATAGCAGGCATGACAAACAAACATGAATGAGTAGGCACATCAGGGCTCAAACAACTCCTACTCATGCTAGTGGGTTTCATCTATTTACTGTGGCAATGACAGGTCATGCAAAGGACAAAGGTGTTCAGCTACCGCAGCAAGTAACAGATGAATCGATGTTGTCCTAATGCAGTAAAAGAGAGCAGGAGCGAGAGAGTAGGATTGTATCGGAATGAACAAGGGGGTTTTGCTTGCCTGGCACTTTTGAAGATAAGATTTAGTCTTCATCAGTGTCAACGATCACATCATCGGTATCACGTCTATCGAGAGGGGACAAATACCGGCAACACAGAAAGAAACACAATCAATGCAATGCACAATATGATGCATGATCATGACATGGCAAAATGAATGTGTTTTGGCCTAATGCAACTAAGACCAGATTAAATGAAGTTGGTTTGAATACAAGATTCAAATTCAAACTCCATATGTGATTATATAAATGTCCTTTATATGATTTGTGCTAAACAGTAGTGATAAGTTGTTCTAACATGCATGAAAATGGTACAGATGGATTCCTTGAATTTTTCTGATAATTTTTCATATATAATTTATTTAATTTGGAGTTACGGTTAATTTTCTATGATTTTTAGAAGTTTTAGGCATTTTCTGGAATTTCCTGAATATAATTAAATCCAGAAAATACTTTATGACATCAGCAGTGCGTCATGCTTGCATCAGCAAGTCAACAGGGCTGCCCCGGGTCAAACCTGACCAGGGGGTCCCATTAGTCAGCGTCACAGGTTAACAGGGGGGTTTATTTTAGTTTAATTAAGGATTAGGGCACTAGGGCCCACATGTCAGTGGCTCTGGGGTTAGATTAGGTGGTGATTAGCTTAAGCTAATCACCTGATGGCGGGGGCCCACCTGTCAGTGTCAGCAGAGGGGGGTAGTTAAAATAAAATAACTAAACTAATTAACAGGGGGGGGGCTGGCCCCACCTGTCATCGACCCAGAGGGGGGGGTGTCCCGCCGTGGTCAACGTGGTCAGACCCACCGGCGGCTTGACGCCGGCGAGGCCAGACGCGGTGGTGCGCGTCGGAAACCCACTACAGGGGCTCTTTTGGCGCGCAGGGAGCAGCTACGGGGAGAGGGTGGAGTGGCGCATCCAACGGTGGCGGTGGCGGAGGCTGGGGTGGCCGGAGCTGCCGGCGGCGACCTCTTTTGCGGCTGCCGGAGCTCGGGTGTTCGCGGGACCGGCGCTGCGGTGTGCAAACAAGACGGTGGTCGCGCTAGTTTTACTCTACGGGACGCAACGAGTGTAACGGACGCAGGCGTGGGACCAAAAGGTCACCGGAGCTTCACCGGCGACGAGCCCGTGCGGCGGAGCGTCTCGGCTCCGGTAGAGGGGGCGGCTAGAGCTCGAAATCGAGCTTGGGGTTAGGGGGAAACGGAGCAGGGACTCACGGGGATCGTGCAGGGAGGGTCAGCGAGCTCGGGGGCGCGCCGGAGTGGCCGAATTCGACGGAGAAGATCCTCGGCGGCCGGCGAGGGGGAAAACATCGGGGGCGGCGTTCCGGGGCTCTTCTGGTCGCGTGAGACGACGAGGAGGACGAGGGAGGACTTGCGGAGCTCTGGGAGGCGTCGGGGAGGCGAGAGGGGGATGGTGGCCGCGGCGAACGGCGTCGGTGGCAACGGCTGTGTTCGGGTTCGGGCGAGAGAGAAAGAGCAGAGGGGCGGGGCCTCGAGGAAGAGTGAGAGGGGTCCGAGGGGGCTGCGTGGCGTCGCGGGAGGGAACCAGGGAAGGAGGAGGCAGCCAGGCAGGGAGGAGGTGGCCGGGGCGCGTGGCCGCGCGTGCCGGGCGCGTGCCCGCGTCCTTCTGGCGAGGGAAGAAGACGACAGGGGGGGTAGCGGTGGCGGGCTGGGCCAGCGGGAGGAGCTGGGCCGGGCAGGTAAGCAGGTAAGTGGCCCAGGTGGCCGTCTCCTTTTTTTATTTTTGCTCTGTTTTATTTTTTTAATCATTGTTTTCTATTTGTTTCAATCTGTTTTGATTTAGTTCAAACACTAAATCATTTTTGTTTCTTCCAATAATTTTTGCAGGGACTGAAGGTAATATTCTAGAGCCCCTCACAAAATATCAGAATTATTGAAGCAAAATATATATATATAACATATATTTGCTCCAACTCAAATACAATATATATTAGTTCAAAGATCCAAAATGACATGGAAAAATGTGCATCATCTCTGGTTACTGTTTCCAGCATTTTTCCAAAGATGATGAACATTTTTGAAAGCCACTTGGATTGACTGAAAATATTTTAGGTGAACCTGGTGAATTCTTAAAATGCTAGGGTTTGGACAATCCCCATTTCAACTTTCTGCAAAAGTAAACATGATGCATCACCAAAGGCTAGTACTAGTGCAATGCCAGAAGCTAGGGATGTGACAGGGAGGCATGCATGGGACAGCGTCCGCACACATGTGTCGTATCGCATTAATGGGAAAGGAGGCGGCCGGCGCCTTCCCCATAAAAAAGAATAACCGCGGGCGCGCTGTTCACTTTACCCCTCCCCTGCACCCTCCTCCAATCTCAGAACCGCCGCTCCCTTCTTCTCGAGCCTCTCTGCTTTCGCCCATCGCCGTCGTGCTTCCAACATCCTCTGCTTTTTTGCTTCTCGAAGCCGCCATGGCGCCTAAGTCCACCAAGAGCAAGGGAGTGGCGAAGGATGACGGCGTGTCGGAGCAGCCGGAGAGCAAGCTGGTGGCGCGGCGGGCGCAGTCCGCCTGCTTCCCCTTGACGGTTGGCGTGCCCGAGCTTCGGGAGATGTTCAAGGATTTGTGGGGCGTGAAGACGGGGGGAGAGAAGACGGGGCATCCAGCCACGATCGTCGTCCCTACCAGCACCGGGCCCTCCCCGCATCGGTACCCCTTCTTTGTCGATTATTTCTCCTGCGGGCTCTGTCCCCCCTTCTCTGATTTCTTCAAGGACATCATGCACACCTACGGCTTCCGCCTCTTGGATTTCGCCCTGAATGCCGTGGCGTGCATGGCTCTCTTCGCACATCTCTGCGAGGGCTTCGTCGTGGTGCATCCCAGCATGGCGCTCTTCCGCCATTACTTTTCCCCTCGGATCCAAAAAGGAGGCACCATTGCTGGCTGCGTTGCCTGGATCCGAGGGCCAAGGGGGCATACCCGGACGGTGCCACGAAGGAGAGGTGGGAAGAATGGCGGGGTCGGTGGTGCTGGATTGAGGAGAAGGACCCGCCAGCATTCTGCAAGGTTCACCAGAAGCCGCCGGTCCGTGGCGGCGATTGGGGCGATGTCGATATCGACGACGCGAAGCTCAGAGTCGCCACCACTAGGATTCTTCGGCTCGCCTAGGCCGGGCTCACCCTCGAGATGATCGGGGCGGACTTCATCCGTCGCTGGACCGCCCCTCTACATGACAAGGGGATGCCGGCCTGGCTCTTCGTGAACGCCGCTGACATCATGAGGCTCCGTCCCGGCCTCGACAACAACTTGACGGTGCTGCGGCACGCCCATCTTTGCTAGCGAATCTTCCAAGAAAAAAGAGGTTGATGACGCGGGCGAGGTCGAGCGGTCCGGCAAGCTTGCCAGGGCCGCCACGAAGGTTGGAAAGGTCAACAAGGAGCCCGTTTTCAAGCTGCCGGCGGGAGTGGTCCTGCTGAGCAACAACTCTCGCCGGAACAAGATCATCGCCATGATGCTGCTCTTCAACGCGCATGGCCTTGACCCGAACTGGGTTGAGCTGGACGGGCTCGTGGTGCAGGAGTTCTTCGACACCCTGCACGAGATATACATCATCGACGAGCCGCGGCTTATCCAGGACACCTCCCCGGCGGAGCTGGACTATATTGCCGCCATGGTGGAGGAGGCGAGGCTTGCCGAGGAGGAGGCAAAGCTCATCAAGGAGGCCGGCAGCACCGGCGGTGTGGTGGACAAGCCCGCGGCGGAGGTGGAGGAGGGGGAGCTTGCCCGGTTGGCAGCAACCGCTGGGGAGTCCAGCGGCACCGACACTGGGGCTCCCCTCGTCGAAGACGCCGCCGACGAGTCGTCGTCGGAGGAGGGCGAGGAGGGGAGGACCGCGACCGCCGATCCCCCGATCACCGGAAAAAGGCGGGTCCTGCGGCGGGCCACCTCCGACGAGCCGGTCCGCCTCGACCAGGCCGTGCAGCTGCGGCAAGCCCAAGAAGCGCCTATGCGCTAGACGAGGGCGATGGTGATGAAGAAAATGGCGAAAGTCGTGGCGTCGAAGAAGAGGACATCTGCTTCTTCGTCGTCCAAGCGCGCCCGGACGCCATCACCTCCCCCCTCGCCGGCAAACATTGGCGCGGGGATTGGGTTTGACTTGTTTGACTTCGAGCCTCTCAACCCGGAGCGGAAGAGGAAAGCAACGGAGGAGGAGGAAGAGAACAAAGAGTAAGCCTCTGCTTTCCTCCCTCATTCCTTACACTCCCTCTAATGGCATTGCTTACTTGTCTTCATCTTGCAGGGATGTGGATACGCTAGCCCAGAGGATAAAGAGGGACAGGGTTTCGGTGAGTGGCCAGCCCCCGGCAGGCACCTCCAGTACGCCACTGGTGGTATCGGGCAGCCCGGATAGCGGCCCCCAGCCCAGCCCCCAGCGTAAGTCCACCATCCGCCCTCTATCAACGTGCGTTAGGCACTATGCTTCAGTGTTAACCATGTCGTGGATGCAGGAGAGGAGCAGCACCAAAGGGAGCCACAGAGGGCTTCTCCGATCATGCCGCCCCTGTCAACTACACCGCCCCAAGGGGCGTCCCCGACAAGGATACCAAGCACCGAGGCCGTGCACACGGAGGAGGGGGAGGAGAAGGCAGGCGCTGGTGGCTTTGCCTCGACGCTAGATCTTGGCGGAGAAGGGGCTTCCGCCTCTCGGCCCGGCACGGGTAAGCTACTCGCTCTCCACTTCTGCTTGCATTCTCCTTTTCCTCTTTTCCTTATTGGCTTTCAATCTTGGCTTTGCCCCATCTCTTTCTTGGCGTCCAGACCTCTCCTCAGAGGACGTCGACACTACCATCAAGGACGCCGTCGCGGATGCCACGGCGGAGGTGGAGAAGATCGCTGCCGAGGAGATCGCCAAGGGCACCACCGAGGATGCCGCCAAGGGGCCCGCCGAGGAGCCCTGCAAGGGACCTGCCGAGGGGGCCGGCAAGGCCACTGCCGAGGAGGTGGCGTTCGATAACCTACCCTCCTCCTCGGCTGCCTCTGGCTCCGGCAGGTACCTGAGGGTGAACGACGACCTCTTCGTCCATCTCCTGGGCGCGTCGAGCACCAGGGCTCCCTTTAAGGGAGAGGTGTTCGACGAGGAGACGCTTTCCGCAGCCGGGCTCGAGGTCGTCGATGAGCCGGGCATTGGTGGCGCCGGCTCCCAGGAGGAGCAGCTGCTCCAAGCCATGGGTACCAGCTTCCGGAAGCTTCGGGCGCTCCACCGCACTCGCCTGGACAAGGCCAAGTCCTGGACGGCAGTGGTGGAGAAGATGGAGGAGGACTTTGGGGGGGGGCGTTGCCAAGGCGCAGGACTGGTTCCGCCAGGCCCAGGACGAGCTGAAGGCCGCCCAGGGTGAGCTGGCCAACCGTGAGGTGGAGCTCGACCTGAAGTTGGCCAACGTCGAGAAGGCCCAGGAGACGGCGAAGAGGTTTGTCGATGAAGCCGAAGCCGCTCGGACCCAGCACGAGGCCGCACTGAAGACCCAGGAAGAGGACCTTGCCGAGCGCGAGGAGAAGCTTGCCGCCACTCTCCGCGGTAAGGACGAAGAGGTAGACAAGCTCGTCCTGCAGCGGACCCAAGAGCTAGAGTGGAGGCATCAGGAGGCACTCAACACCCAGGCTCATGCTCACGCTGGCAGGATTAAGGAGCTGGAGGAGCAAGCTCTGAAGCTGGCCCAGGAGAAGCATACGCTCAACGGTGCTCTGACGGTGGCGCAGGGCGAGGTCATTAGCAAATCTGGAGAGCTCTCCGAAGCCAACATCTCTATCAAAGACCTCAAGCTAAAGATGGGAGAGCTCGAGGAGACGCTGTCGGAGGCCAGGGCCCGGGAGGGGATCCTGACCAAGGAGCTGGAGACGGAGAAGCAACTGCTGATGAACGAGAAACGCTGGCTCGGGCGCCTTGCCGTTGTTGCAAACTCAGCCGCCGATCAGCTCGCCATTATGGGGATGCCGGAGATGGGGTACGCCCCAGAAGCGAGCCTGAGCCCCAACGCCAACCTGACCATATACTTTGAGAAGGTCGTCGGTGCCCTGAAGCGGCTTCACTCCAACCGGGCGGCCTCCCTGGCCGAGTAATCCCGGATACTCTGCCGGGGGACCATGACCAGGGTGCTCATCAAGATCGTGCACTGGCATCCAGACCTCGACTTCAGAGTTGTGCTGAAGAGCTTGCCGGAGGATGCCAACATCGTGGCGCTCAATGAGCGTATTCGGCCCATCCTCAGCCGCATCGACCAAATCAAGAGGGTGGCAGGCCAGCGGCAGGACTAGGCATCCCGTTCTCCGTCGCCACTGTAGGTTCATGACCAAGACAAAGCTATCTTTAGTTAGAACCGTGGCGGCAATTTGTGTAACATACCTCTGCAGTGCTCCTGAAACTATGCATGTTATTTTCCTGTTTGATTTTCCTTTGTACGTCCACCCCACGTCAACTGGGTAAGCTTGCCGGCACATAAACCCAGGGCGGAGCTTTGAGGACGGATCCTCATTAGCCTGCCGAGCGTGCTTGTTGCCGGGCAAAGCACCTTACCACCCTTGGCACGACCGCTCGATCTGTCGAGCTTGACTCGAGTCAGAACCGAGAGCGTTGCCGATGGCGAAAGGCTACCCTGGTGCTCTCAACATGGACACTTGAACTGTTGAGCAGGCTAGAAATAGAACAAAGGCGTTGCCGGTTGCAGGAGGGCCCCTCTGCGTACAGGCTTCCCATACATAGGCCGAACCGTCAAGGATAATAACCTTATATTTAAGGAGAAAAACTTAAAATTCAGCATGACTTAGCTCTCTCGTCGATGCCTCGGCGTCCTTCGTGCTAACGGGCAGAGCTGCCTTCTTGTCCGGAGCCGTGGCGATGAAGAACAGCTAGGTCGACTGCTAGGCTAGATCCTCACAATTGCGCCCCCTACCTAGCGCGCCAAAGATGTCGGTGGGAAACGACACCTATGGGATCACTGGAATCCCTTCTACGGTTGTGGGGCACGGGGATCGTGAGAAGAGCGAGACTAGTAGACAACACACAGGGGATTTACCCAGGTTCGGGCCGCAAAGATGCATAAAACCCTACGATCCTGCTTTGGTGGATGTATTTGGTATTGTTGAGCTCTTGAACTAGCTCCAGGTGCAGCGAGGTTCGAAAGAGCCGAATCCTTCCTCCATGTGCCATGGGCCTCCTTTTATAGGCGGAAGGGCTGCCACAGTGGCACACAGGAGGTGGAAAGTGCTACAGCGTTGCGAGCTTATCGCTGGTATTACAGGACAAAGCGCATTTAATGCGAGGCTTAGGTGTCCCTTCGCTTTATCAGGGACGGGGGTGAGGCCTGCCCTGTCCGTCGCCGCTCCTCCTTGCTTCGACACGCGCCCTGGCCAGCGATGCATGTGGTGCCATGTAGGCAGGTAGGCAGTTGAGGTGGCGCGGTGGTGGAGCCTCCACGGAGAGCTGCATGTTGCCACGCAGGTGCCTGCCCAGCTGGCTGGGTCGGCAGCTGCATGCGAACAGCGGCGAAGACTTGGCTGGCGTGGGCCTGGCAATGGCCCTGCCGGTGTACTTGGCGAGGGTCTTGCCGGGTGGCCCAGCAAGGGTCTTGCCGTGGCGTGCTGGCTTCCCCGACAAGGATCTTGCCGGGGGTCTTGTGGGTTTCTTCAGTGAGGATAGTTGCCTTCCTATCTCATTTGATCTTGAGCATTTTATGTCTTCACAAAGATCTGCATGCCACCACGGAGGTGCCTCTCGAGCCCTGTCCTGACGCGTTTGTCTAGTGTTGGTGGGCTCAAGGGTGGCTCGCTCGGCTGGTGGGGGCGAGCTCCCCCGACAAGGGTCTTGCCGGGGGCGCTGAGGCTGCCCCGGCAAGGATCCTTGCTGGGGAAACCTGCTCCGCCCATCTGATCTTCATGACCTTGGTCCTTGTCGTTGCTCTATTTGCCTTGTGGCTTCGGCTTCTCTCCGGCTTCCCTTTCCTGCCCTGTTTATGCGTGGTCGTGGCGGGAGGCTCTGACTGCCCGTGCACAAGTAAAGGGGTCAAAAGCAGAGCCCCTACTTTTGTACACCGACAGTTAGAGAATGTTCTTGATGACCCACTACCTATTGATGATAGCTTTCCTGATGAACAATTAGTTTTCATAAATACTTCTCGTACTGCTCCATGGTATGCTGATTATGCTAATTATGTTGTTGCTAAATTTATACCACCTAGCTTCACATACCAGCAAAAGAAAAAATTCTTCTATGATTTGAGACATTACTTCTGGGATGACCCACACCTTTATAAAGAAGGAGTAGGTGGTGTTATTAGACGTTGTGTGCCTGAGCATGAACAGGAACAGATCCTACGGAAGTGTCACTCCGAGGCTTATGGAGGACACCACGCTAGAGATAGAACTGCACATAAGGTATTGCAACCCGGCTTTTATTGGCCTACTCTCTTCAAAGATGCCCGTAAGTTTGTCTTGTCTTGTGATGAATGTCAAAGAATTGGTAATATTAGTAGACGTCAAGAAATGCCTATGAATTATTCTCTTGTTATTGAACCATTTGATGTTTGGGGCTTTGACTATATGGGACCGTTTCCTTCCTCTAATGGATATATACATATTTTAGTTGTTGTTGATTACATTACTAAGTGGGTAGAAGCTATTCCAACTAGTAGTGCTGATCATAGCACCTCTATTAAGATGCTTAAAGAAGTTATTTTTCCGAGGTTTGGAATCCCTAGATATTTAATGACTGATGGTGGTTCACATTTTATTCATGGTGCTTTTCGTAAAATGCTTGCTAAGTATGATGTTAATCATAGAATTGCATCTCCATACCACCCACAGTCTAGTGGCCAAGTAGAGCTGAGTAACAGAGAGCTTACATTAATTTTGCAAAAGACTGTTAATAGATCTAGAAAGAATTGGTCCAAGAAACTTGATGATGCATTATGGGCTTATAGAACTGCATATAAAAATCCTATGAGTATGTCTCCATATAAAATGGTTTATGGAAAAGCATGTCACTTACCTCTCGAACTAGAACATAAGGCATATTGGGCAATTAAAGAGCTCAACTATGATTTCAAACTTTCCTGTGAGAAGAGGTTATTTGACATTAGCTCACTTGATGAATGGAGAACCCAAGCCTATGAGAATGCCAAACTGTTTAAAGAAAAAGTTAAAAGATGGCATGATAGCTGGATACAAAAGTGTGGGTTTAATGTAGGTGATTATGTATTACCTTTCAACTCTCGTTTAAGATTTTTTGCAGGAAAACTCCTCTCTAAATGGGAAGGTCCTTATGTTATCGAGGAGGTCTATCGTTCTGGTGCCATAAAAATCAACAACTTCAAAGGCACAAATCCGAAGGTGGTGAACGGTCAAAGAATCAAACATTATATCTCAGGTAATCCCATAAATGTTGAAACTAATGTTACTGAAACTGTGACCCCAGAGGAATAGACAAGGGACACTTTCCAGAACGTTTCAGACTTCGAAAGGGAATAGGTATGTGGTACGGTAAGTAAACGGATTCCAAAATAGTTCTAAAGCAATTTTTCTCCGTTTTGGAATATGTAAGAAAATAGGAAAATAAGAAGTAGTCCGGGAAGGACACAAGGCATCCATGAGGGTGGAGGGCGCGCCCTACCCCCCCTAGGCGCGCCCCCTGCCTCGTGGGCACCTCGTGTGCTCTCCGGACTCCGTTTTCTTGCACGATACTTCTTTTGGTCAGTAAAAATTCATTATATAATCTCCTGAAAGTTTTGACCACCGTACCATGATGAAATCCTCTGTATTTTTTCAAGCTATTTTTCTGACAGATCTGGATCACCATGATGTCTTCAAGCGCCCCCAAGGACAAGTTTTCCGTGAAGGTCATCAATCCCTACCTCGCGGAGGTGCTACAACACCCTCAAACCATTGAGATGTGTGAGGGGGTGCTGCACATCCGTGATGTTGAGGGACCAAGGAGGACCGGAAGCATGGAGACAAGACTCGAAGCAATGGAACAAGTTTTCAAGTGCCAAGGGATGGTGGAACACGGACTCAACGCTAACCACATGATGATCGCGGAGTTTACCAACAACCACAAGCTGGATGCCAAGAACATTGGGGAGGCCATCTTCAAGCTTCATGAGAAAATCGAGCACCTCCAAGCCCAGATCTATGACCTGCAAAACCAAAACTGTGAGTATGAATATAGATTCAAGAGGATAAGTTTGGGTGCAGATTTGAGGATCCCGGAGACTCGATCATCCTTCTATGATGGTGAGCCTATGCCTTGGAAGACGGACGACAAGCCTACCTCATCAACAACTCCATCATCTTCACCAGCAAAGAAAGAGATATGATCACATGGCTATGGGTACTCCCCTTGGCAACTTCCAATCTTGGGGGAGGTGCCCCGGTATCGTATCACCATCACACTCCTATCTTTACCGTTTTACTTAGTCGATCCTTTTAATAATATCTTGATCTAGTAGAATAAAGTTTTGGTATGATTTAGTTTTGAAGTTTTGCCTTATGATCCTTCTATGTAATTGAGTCTGTGAGCTATATATAATAAAGATTAGTATTGAGTCAAGGGCTTTGCTATCTTGCTATGATCTTGAAGTGAGAAAAGAATAAAAAGAAATAAAGAGATCATATTGATCTTGTGGAGAGTAATGACTTCACATATTAAGAGTATGATGAATAAAAGTTGTTGAGAGTTGGCAAACATAGTTTTGGTCATCATTGCAATTAATAGGAAGTAATAAAGAAAGAGAGGTTTTCACATATAAATATACTATCTTGGAAATCTTTTATGATTGTGAGCACTCGTTAAAATATGACATGCTAAAGAGTTGATGTTGGACAAGGAAGACAATGTAATGGGTTATGTTTTCTTATATTCAAAATAAAGTATATTGTCATGGATCATCCAACATGTTGAGCTTGCCTTTCCCTCTCATGCTAGCCAAATTCCTTGCACCAAGTAGAAATACTGCTTGTGCTTCCAAATATCCTTAAACCCAGTTTTGCCATGAGAGTCCACCATACCTACCTACGGATTGAGTAAGATCCTTCAAGTAAGTTGCCATGTTGCATGCAATAAAAATTGCTCTGTAGATATGTATGACTTATTAGTGTGGAGAAAATAAGCTTTATACGATCTTGTGATATGGAAGCAATAAAAGCGACGGACTGCATAATAAAGGTCCGTATCACAAGTGGCAATATAAAGTGACGTTCTTTTGCATTAAGATTTCGTGCATCCAACCATAAAAGCACATGACAACCTCTGCTTCCCTCTGCGAAGGGCCTATCTTTTACTTTTTGTCTTATACATTATGCAAGAGTCATGGTGATCTTCACCTTTCCTTTTTACATTTTATCCTTTGGCAAGCACCTCGTGTTGGAATGATCCTTATATATCCAAATGGATGTAAGTTAGCATGAACTATTATTGTTGACATTACCCTTGAGGTAAAAGGTTGGGAGGCAACACTATAAGCCCCTATCTTTCTCTGTGTCCGATTAAAACTCCATACCCATAAGTATTGCGTGAGTGTTAGCAATTGTGAAAGACTAAATGATAGTTGAGTATGTGGACTTGCTGAAAAGCTCTTATATTGACTCTTTCCGATGTTATGATAAATTGCAATTGCTTCAATGACCGAGATCATAGTTTGTTGGTTCTCAATGAAGTTTCTGGTTCATACTTGACATTGTGATAGATTGTTACTTTAGCATAAGAAATCATATGACAATATATATATATATGTGTGTGTGTGTGTGTTGTTGTTATAAGAATGATCATGATGCCCTAATGTCCGTATTTTATTTTAGACACCTCTATCTCTAAACATGTGGACATATTTTTCGTTATCGGCTTCTGCTTAAGGACAAGCGAGGTCTAAGCTTGGGGGAGTTGATACGTCCATTTTGCATCATGCTTTTATATCGATATTTATTGCATTATGGGTTGTTATTACACATTATGTCACAAAACTTATGCCTATTCTCTCTTATTTTACAAGGTTTACATGAAGAGGGAGAATGCCGGCAGCTGGGATTCTGGGCTGGAAAAGGAGCAAATATTAGAGACCTATCATGCACAGCTCCAAAAGTCCTAAAACTTCATGGAAGTTATTTTTGGAATTAATAAAAAATAGTGGGCGAAGAAAGTACTAGAGGGGGCCCACACCCTGGCCACGAGGGTGGGGGCGCGCCCTACCCCCCTGGGCGCCCCCTGCCTCGTGGGCCCCCTGGAAGGCTTCCGGTGACCATCTTCTGCTATATGAAGTCTTTTACCCTGGAAAAAATCATAAGCAAGCTTTCGGGACGAGACACCACCGCCACGAGGTGGAACCAATCTAGGGCTCCGGTGGAGCTGTTCTGCTGGGGAAACATCCCTCCGGGAGGGGGAAATCATCACCATCGATCCTCTCATCGGAAGGGGGTCAATCTCCATCAACATCTTCACCAGCACCATCTCCTCTAAAATGCTAGTTCATCTCTTGTATTCAATCTTTGTCCCAAAACCTCATATTGGTACCTGTGGGTCACTGGTAGTGTTGATTACTCCTTGTAGTTGATGCTAGTTGGTTTATTCGGTGGAAGATTATATGTTCAGATCCTATATGCATATTAATACCCCTCTGATTATGAACATGAATATGATTTGTGAGTATTTACATTTGTTCCTGAGGACATGGGAGAAGTCTTGCTATAAGTAGTCATGTGAATTTGGTATTCGTTCGATATTTTGATGAGATGTATGTTGTCTCTCCTCTAGTGGTGTTATGTGAACGTCGACTACATGACACTTCACCATTATTTGTGCCTAGAGGAAGGCATTGGGAAGTAATAAGTAGATGATGGGTTGCTAGAGTGACAGAAGCTTAAACCCTAGTTTATGCGTTGCTTCATAAGGGGCTGATTTGGATCCATATGTTTCATGCTATGGTTAGGTTTACCTTAATACTTCTTTTGTGGTTGCGGATGCTTGCAATAGGGGTTAATCATAAGTGGGATGCTTGTCCAAGAAAGGGCAGTACCCAAGCACCGGTCCACCCACATATCAAATTATCAAAGTAACGAACGCGAATCATATGAGCGTGATGAAAACTAGCTTGACGATAATTCCCATGTGTCCTCGGGAGCGCTTTTCTCCATATAAGAACTTGTCCAGGCTTGTCCTTTGCTACAAAAAGGTTTGGGCCACCTTGATGCACTTTATTTACTTTCATTACTTGTTACCCGTTATGAATTACCTTATCACAAAACTATCTGTTACCGATAATTTCAGTGCTTGCAGAGAATACCTTACTGAAAACCGCTTGTCATTTCCTTCTGCTCCTCGTTGGGTTCGACACTCTTACTCATCGAATGGACTATGATAGATTCCCTACACTTGTGGGTCATCAAGGCCACATTATATTAATGCACACACCAAATTACATCATGCATGGCATCTCTTAAAAGAATTGCAGAGATAGCACTAAGGGGTTTACAGGGAGGCAGTATTGGATTAGAATCACATCTGCATTACAAAGATAATCTCGCTTGTTTTTATGTTTTCATGCATGTCAGATATTGAACATTAGCAAAATGAATATGAGAATGGGCGCACGAGAGGAATATTGCAGAACAATCCACTGGCTAACAAAATTGGCATGGTGGAGGATGGTCTATCTTATTCACCCATCAAGGTGCTTGCTCTAACTTGGTAAGGTTGTATTGGTCGCACATATTTTGCATCCGACCTCTTGTATTACTTCTACTTTGTTACACCATCATCTTAGTTTAAGCATCATATATGAGTATATGCCATACATATCCATTTTCTGTACCTATTCCATGTGTCGTCATACTATGTTTTTCCAGTCAAATGTTGTTCTATCGTAATAGATGTCCAAAATGAAGAGGGTGAGTGCAGATCCTCAAGGAGTACAAACTAGGTATTTGGAAAATGTAGTGATACCTTTTAAATCAGATAGATCAGCAGCCACAGAAAACACAGGCCCAACTGTACCACACTTTATCCCTACTCCAATGGCCAAACCCCTATTAGAACTGCTGAGAGCCCACCG
The DNA here is from genome assembly GCF_002162155.2 of Triticum dicoccoides. Classification (NCBI taxonomy): domain Eukaryota; kingdom Viridiplantae; phylum Streptophyta; class Magnoliopsida; order Poales; family Poaceae; genus Triticum; species Triticum dicoccoides. The sequence continues at coordinate 500,566,154 of NC_041391.1, read as the reverse complement.
TCAGGTACTGTCTATGATATCAATTCAAAATTTGAACTCCTAAATTTCTGCATGTGCCTTACCTTTTCTCTTGTATGAAAACTAATTTTAGACGAATCTCCTTGCTCAAAGGATAAAACGATCTCACAACAATACTGGGCTCTGCATTGCTCTTGTGAGTACCTCTCTCCCTTTTGCCTTGTAATGATGTACTTAATTAATTGCTATATGATTATGTATCATCAGTCTGCACCTGAGCTTCATTATCCTCTGTTTCTTCTAATATTATTTGATCTATATTTACTCTTTGCAAAATGTAGAATAGTGGCAATGCTTATAAAGAATTTTCTTTGGGGAATTTATTGAATTTTCCTTCCATCAACATGGAGAAGGGCTTTGTCCAGCTCGTGTTAACATGTAATGTAAGTTCATCCTTCTCAAGCCTTCAAACTTTGTTCTAGTATAGATTTTGATAGGCATCATTTCATCCACTGTTGTTTACTTTGTTGTTTACATCTGATTGGATGTTTGCAACAACTACCAGTTTCAAATTGTAGTTGTAAAAACATGTTCCTTATGCAGAACAGATCCATTTATTTTCTTATATAATTGTGAAACCTGTTACATGCCTCCTTGTTTCTCTTTCAGAGTTGTATCTCTTATGCCAGGCAGAACTTTAGGGAATATAGTGAGCCAAACCATCTTGAGGACAGCGAGATGACCCCAAGGTCCTGTCTTGATGAAGACAGTGAGTTGAAGCTACACAGCAGCAGGTGTGAGACAACCTTTGTGCAGTCGCTGCCTCAATCAGTTCGACTTTCAGTCTCAACTTAAAGCCTAAAGGCTTGCTTCAGCTCAGCTCCGACTTGAAGTCAAAGATGTAATGAAGATGTCAGAGGACTGCCTTGCGCACTATCGTGCCATACAACTAGGGGTGAAGCATCTATCGTTGACACAACTGAGGTCTAATCAGCTTCTTCGGCTGTTTGGGGGGCTGACCTAGCCAGGCCTAGTGCCTTCTGAAGTGCTCTCAGTTTTGTATATTCTTTTGTCGGCGCGTTTATTTGCACTGGTGGCGAACTTTGATGCCTAGTGGATGTAATATGTGTAATAGTCGTGATAGCCTAGCATAAGTTGCTTGCTTATTTATTTCCTTGTTGTGTTGTTTATTTGTTTGCTTGTAGTCAGTGCAGTTCTTTTTTGGCGATTTGCTAGTGGCCGCAATAACCTATTTTTTAAAACTAGGCCACAATAACCATGGGCTACATATTTACTGTAGTGACACTGGGCCTCCTACGGGCCGTAGAAACAATGGGCATTCTACGGGCCGTAGAAACAATGGGCCTTCTATGGGCCGTAGAAACAATGGGCCTTCTACGGGCCATAGAAACAATGGGCCTTCTACGGGGCGTATCATCAATGGGCCTTATACGGGCCGTATGATCGATTGGCCAAACATGGAATAATAACAGACCACATTATGGCCGTAAAAGGGCTAGAGTTGGAATCCTCCGTTCATGGGCCGACCATAAGGGTCATTGTTAATAGGTCGTATTTGATGATACTATGAAAACGGCCCAATGTATTAACGTGCCACAAACGGGCCGATTGTAACCACGGGCTGAATTTGGCCAACAAGCAGAAAATGAAAGTAAAGGGTCGTAAGTAACCGAATGTTGAAATGAGCCCAAGAATAAATGGGCCTTGAGAAGGCCGAAAGATAACATGAGCTGCAAACGGCCCAATGGATTAATGGGCTGTTAATGGGTATAAAGTGATACAGTGTTCACTACGGGCCAGTTTCACCACGGGCTGTTAATGGGCCAAGAGTTACAAAAGCCCTCATATGTCCCAAATACGTCATGGGCCATACATGGGCCGAAAATTAAAATGGGCTGGAATCATATTGGACGGCCCAGATGACGCTACTGGGCCTAATTCGGATAGGTCGTAACGGGCCCAGGGTTAGCGGGCTATAAATGGGCTATATGCGAACAGGCCGTGAACAGGCTTTCCGTGGGCCGGCCCACCACCTTTTGACCAAGTCAAATGGGCCTGCCTTTTCACAGGAATGGGCCTCTATTGGGTCGTGCCATGTGTCGATGTATCATAGGCGCCTTCGGTCCAATGAGTGGATGACATCTGTCCCAACGGTGAGCCGACATGTGTTTCCTCCAGCCAATGATGATTTTACACGTGGAAAATCCCCATTGGTCGGGGCTGTTAATGGGTTATCGGATCCAAAACCGGACCCGATAGCTTAACGGTGTTCCGTTAGGGTGGATGCCACGTGTCGGTCACCCTTGACGAAAGCACTTATGTGACGCGTGATTTATCGTCATGAAAGTGGTCACTTCCGTGATGATAATTTTGGTAATGTCATGGAACACTTCTACGACAGCACAGGTATGACTATCTTGATTCTGTCATAAAATCGTCATGGATGTACATGCATGACAAAAAATGTGACCTACTGTGACAAACACGTATCATCACGGAAGTGTATTTTTTTGTAGTGCCTACATATTCTACAAAGATCTTGATTGGTCAAACCGCATAACAACATATGTTGTTCCCTTTGTCATCGGTATGTTACTTTCTCGAGATTTGATCATCGATATCATCATACCTAGTTCAATCTCGTTATCGGCAAGTCTCTTTACTCATTCTGTAATGCTTCATCCTGCAACTAACTCATTAGTCACATTGCTTGCAACGCTTATAGTGATGAGCATTACCGAGAGGGCCCAGAGATACCTCTTCGATACACGGAGTGACAAATCCTAATCTCAATCTATGCCAATCCAACAAACACCTTCGGAGACACCTGTAGGGCATCTTTATAATCACCCAGTTACGTTGTGACGTTTGATAGCACACAAGGTATTCCTCCGGTATTCGGGAGTTGCATAATCTCATAGTCTGAGGAACATGTATAAGTCATGAAGAAAGCAGTAGCAATGAAACTGTAACGATCATAATGCTAAGCTAATGGATGGGTCTTGTCCATCACATCATTCTCCTAATGATGTGATCCCGTTCATCAAATGACAACACATGTCTATGGTTAGGAAACATAACCATCTTTGATTATCGAGCTAGTCAAGTAGAGGCATACTAGGGACACTATGTTTTGTCTATGCATTCACACATGTACTAAGTTTCCGGTTAATACAATTCTAGCATGAATAATAAACATTTATCATGATATAAGGAAATATAAATAACAAGTTTATTATTGCCTCTAGGGCATATTTCCTTCAATCTCCCACTTGCATAGAGTCAATAATCTAGTTCACATCGCCATGTGATTTAACACCAATAGTTCACATCTGTAATTGATTAACACCCATAGTTCACATCACCATGTGACCAACACCCAAAGGGTTTACTAGAGTCAATAATCTAGTTCACATCGCTATGTGATTAACACCCAAAGAGTTCTAAGGTGTGATCATGTTTTTCTCATGAGAGAAGTTTAGTCAACGGGTCTATCACATTCAGAGCAGTATGTATTTTGCAAATATTCTATGTCTACAATGCTCTGTATGGAGCTACTCTAGCTAATTGCTCCCACTTTCAATATGTATCCATATTGAGACTTAGAGTCATCTGGATCGGTGTAAAAGCTTGCATCGATGTAACTCTTTACGACGAACTCTTTATCACCCCCATAATCGAGAAACATTTGCTTAGTCCTCACTAAGGTTAATTTTGACCACTGTCCAGTGATCTACTTCTAGATCACTATTGTTCCCCTTTGCCAAACTCATGGCAAGGTACACAATAGCTCTGGTACACAGCAGAGCATACTTTATAGAACCTATGACTGAGGCATAGGGAATGACTTTCATTCTCTTTCTATCTTCTGCCATGGTCGGGCTTTGAGTCTTACTCAATTTTACACCTTGTAATACAGATAAGAACTCCTTCTTTGACTGATCCATTTTTGAACTATTTCAAAAATTTGTCAAGGTATATACTCATTGAAAAATCTTATCAAGCATCTTGATCTATCTCTATAGATCTTGTTGCCCAATATGTAAGCAACTTCACTGAGGTCTTTCTTTGAAAATCTCCTTTCAAACTCTCATTTATGCTTTCCAGAAAATTCTACATCATTTCTGATCAACAATATGTCATTCACATATACTTATCAGAACGGATGTAGTGCTCCCATTCACTTTCTTGTAAATACAGGCTTCTCCATAAGTCTGTATAAAACCATATACTTTGATCACCTTATCAAAGCATATATTCCAACTCCGAGATGCTTGCGCCAGTCCACAGATGGATCGTTGGAGCTCGCACACTTTGTTAGCACCTTTAGGATTGAAAAAACCTTCTCGTTGCATCATATACAACTCTTCTTTAAGAAATATCCATTTAATGAATGCAGTTTTGACATCCATTTGCCAGATTTCATAAAATATGGCAATTGCTAACATGATTCGGGCGGATTCAAGCATCGCTACAGTTGAGAAAATCTCATTGTAGTCAACACCTTGAACTTGTCAAAAACCTTTTGCGACAAGTCGAGCTTTGTAGATAGTAACACTACTATCAGCATTTGTCTTCCTCTTGAAGATCCATTTATTTTATATGGCTTACCGATCATCGGGCAAGTCCACCAAAGTCCACACTTTGTTCTCATACATGGATCCCATCTCAGATTTCATGGCCTCAAGCCATTTCACGGAATCTAGGCTCATCATCGCTTCCTCATAGTTCATAGGTTCATCATGGTCTAGTAACATGACTTCCAGAATTGGATTACCGTACCACTCTGGTGCGGACCGTACTCTGGTTGACCTACGAGGTTCGGTAGTAACTTGATCTGAAGTTTCATGATCATCATCATCATCATTAGCTTCTTCACTAATTGGTGTAGGAATCACTGGAACTAATTTCTGTGATGGACTACTTTCCGATTTGGGAGAAGGTACAATTACCTCATCAAGTTCTACTTTCCTCCCACTCACTTCTTTCGAGAGAAACTCCTTCTCTAGAAAGGATCCATTCTTAGCAACGAACATCTTGCCTTCGGATCTATGATAGAAGGTGTACCCTACAGTTTCCTTTGGGTATCCTATGAAGACGCACTTCTCCGATTTGGGTTCGAGCTTATCAGGTTGAAGCTTTTTCACATAAGCATCGCAGCCCCAAACTTTTAAGAAATGATAACTTTGGTTTCTTGCCAAACCACTGTTCATAAGGCGTCGTCCTAACGGATTTTGATGGTGCCATGTTTAAAGTGAATGCAGCTGTATCTAATGCATAACCCCAAAACGATAGTGGTAAACTAGTAAGAGACATCATACATCACACCATATCCAATAAAGTGCGGTAACGACGTTCGGACACACCATTACGCTATAGTGTTCCAGGTGGCGTGAGTTGTGAAACTATTCCACATTGTTTTTAAATGAAGGCCAAACTCGTAACTCAAATATTCTCCTCCACGATCAGATCATAGAAACTTTATTTTCTTGTTACGATGATTCTCCACTTCACTCTGAATTTTTTTGAACTTTTCAAATGTTTCAGACTTGTGTTTCATTAAGTAGATATACCCATATCTGCTCAAATCATCTGTGAGGGTCAGAAAATAATGATACCTGCCGTGAGCCTCAACACTCATTGGACCGCATACATCGGTATGTATTATTTCCAATAAGTCATTAGCTCGTTCCATTGTTCCGGAGAACGGAGTTTTTAGTCATCTTGTCCATGAGACACGGTTCGCAATTATCAAATGATTCATAATCAACTGATTCCAAAAGCCCATCAGCATGGAGTTTCTTCATGTGCTTTACACCAATATGAGCTAAATGGCAGTGCACAAGTATGTTGCACTATCATTATCAACTCTGCATCTTTTGGCATCAATATTATGAATATGCGTATCACTACGATCGAGATTCAATAAACCATCAATATTGGGTGTATGACCATAGAAGGTTTTATTCATGTAAATAGAACAACAATTACTCTCTGTCTTAAATGAATAACCATTTTGCAATAAACATGATCTAATCATATTTATGCTTAACGCAAACACCAAATAACATTTATTTAGGTTCAACTCTAATCCCGAAAGTATAGGGGGGTGCGATGATGATCATATCAATCTTGGAACTACTTCCAACACACATCATCACTCCACCCTCAGCTAGTCTCTGTTTATTCTGTAACTCCTGTTTCGAGTTACTAATTTTAGCAACCGATCAAGTATCAAATACCCAGGGGCTACTATGAATACTAGTAAAGTATGCATCAATAACCTATATATCAAAATATACCTTTGTTCACTTTGCCAAACTTCTTATCCGCCAAATGTTTGGGGTAGTTCCGCTTCTAGTGACCATTTCCTTTGTAGTAGAAGCACTCAGTTTCAGGCTTGGGTCCAGCTTTGGGCTTCTTCCCGGGACTGACAACTTGCTTGCCATTCTACTTGAAGTTCCCTTTCTTTCCCTTTGCCCTTTTCTTGAAACTAGTGGTCTTGTCAATCATCAACACTTGATGCACTTTCTTGATTTCTACCTTTGTTGATTTCAGCATCACGAAGAGCTCGGGAATCATTTTCGTCATCCCTTGCATACTATAGTTCATCATGAAGTTCCAGTAACTTGGTGATGGTGACTAGAGAACTCTGTCAATCACTATCTTATCTGGAAGATTAACTCCCACTTGATTCAAGCGATTGTAGTAACCAGACAATCTGAGCACATGCTCACTGCCTGAGCTATTCTACTCCATCTTTTAGCTATAGAACTTGTTGGAGACTTCATATCTCTCAACTCGGGCATTTTCTTGAAATATTAACTTCAACTCCTGGAACATCTCATATGGTCTATGACGTTCAAAACATCTTTGAAGTCCCGATTCTAAGCCGTAAAGCATGGTGCACTAAACTATCAAGTAGTTATCATATTGAGCTAGCCAAACGTTCATAACGTCTACATCTGCTCCTGCAATAGGTCTGTCACCTAGAGGTGCATCAAGGACAAAATTCTTCTGTGCAGCAATGAGGATAAACCTCAGATCACAGACCCAGTCCGCATCATTGCTACCATCATCTTTCAACTTAGTTTTCTCTAGGAACATATAAAATACATAGGGAAGCTACAACGCGAGCTATTGATCTACAACATAATTTGCAAAATACTATCAGGACTAAGTTCATGATAAATTAAAGTTCAATTAATCACATTACTTAAGAACTCCCACTTAGATAGACATCCCTCTAGTCATCTAAATGATCACGTGATCCATATCAACTAGCCCATGTCCGTGTTGGAAATATGCCCTAGAGGCAATAATAAATAAGTTATTATTATATTTCCTTGTTCATGATAATTGTCTTTTATTCATGCTATAACTGTATTATCCGGAAATTGTAATACACGTGTGAATACATAGACCACAATATGTCCCTAGTGAGCCTCTAGTTGACTAGCTCGTTGTGATCAACAGATAGTCATGGTTTCCTGGCTATGGACATTGGATGTCGTTGATAACGGGATCACATCATTAGGAGAATGATGTGATGGACAAGACCCAATCCTAAGCCTAGCACAAGATCGTGTAGTTCGTTTGCTAGAGCTTTGCCAATGTCAAGTATCTCTTCCTTTGACCATGAGAGCGTGTAACTCTTGGATACCGTAGGAGTGCTTTGGGTGTATCAAACGTCACAACGTAACTGGGTGACTATAAAGGTGCACTACAGGTATCTCCGAAAGTATCTATTGTTTTATGCGGATCGAGACTGGGATTTGTCACTCCGTGTAAACGGAGAGGTATCTCTGGGCCCACTCGGTAGGACATCATCATATGCGCAATGTGACCAAGGAGTTGATCACGGGATGATGTGTTACGGAACGAGTAAAGTGACTTGCCGGTAACGAGATTGAACAAGGTATTGGATACCAACGATCGAATCTCGGGCAAGTAACATACCGCTAGACAAAGGGAATTGAATACGGGATTGATTGAGTCCTTGACATCGTGGTTCATCCGATGAGATCATCGTGGAACATATGGGAGCCAACATGGGTATCCAGATCCCGCTGTTGGTTATTGACCGGAGAACGTCTCGGTCATGTCTGCATGTCTCCCGAACCCGTAGGGTCTACACACTTAAGGTTCGATGACGCTAGGGTTATAAAGGAAGCTTGTATGTGGTTACCGAATGTTGTTCGGAGTCCCGGATGAGATCCCGGACGTCACGAGGAGTTCCGGAATGGTCCGGAGGTAAAGATTTATATATAGGAAGTCCTGTTTCGGCCATCAGGACAAGTTTCGGGGTCATCGGTATTGTACCGGGACCACCGGAAGGGTCCCGGGGGCCCACCGGGTGGGGCCACCTGCCCCGGGGGGCCACATGGGCTGAGGGGGGTGCGCCTTGGCCTTCATGGGCCAAGGGCACCAGCCCCAAGAGGCCCATGCGCAAGGAAACTTGGAGAGGGAAGAGTCCTCAAGGGGGAAGGCACCTCCGAGGTGCCTTGGGGAGGATGGACTCCTCCCCCCTCCTTAGCCGCACCCCTTTCTTGGAGTAGGGGGCAAGGCTGCGCCTCCCCCCTCTCCCTTGCCCCTATATATAGTGGAGGGGAGGGAGGGCAACCATACCTGAGCCCTTGGCGCCTCCCTCCCTCCCGTGACACCTCCTCCTCTCCCGTAGGTGCTTGGCGAAGCCCTGCAGGATTGCCACGCTCCTCCATCACCACCACGCCGTTGTGCTGCTGCTGGATGGAGTCTTCCTCAACCTCTCTCTCTCTCCTTGCTGGATCAAGGCGTGGGAGACGTCACCGGGCTGTACGTGTGTTGAACGCGGAGGTGCCGTGCGTTCGGCACTTGATCATCGGTGATCTGAATCACGACGAGTACGACTCCATCAACCCCGTTCACTTGAACGCTTCCGCTTAGCGATCTACAAGGGTATGTAGATGCAAACTCTCCTCTCCCTTCTACTCGTAGCTGGTTTCTCCATAGATAGATCTTGGTGACGCGTAGGAAAATTTTGAATTTCTGCTACGTTCCCCAACAGTGGCATCATGAGCTAGGTCTATTGCGTAGATTCTTTGCACGAGTAGAACACAAAGTAGTTGTGGGCGTTGATGTTGTTCAATATGCTTACCGTTACTAGTCCAATCTTGTTTCGACGGTATTGTGGGATGAAGCGGCCCGGACCGACCTTACACGTACTCTTACGTGAGACAGGTTCCACCGATTGACATGCACTTGGTGCATAAGGTGGCTAGAGGGTGCCAGTCTCTCCCACTTTAGTCGGAACGGATTTGATGAAAAGGGTCCTTATGAAGGGTAAATAGCAATTGGCATATCACGTTGTGGTTTTGCGTAGGTAAGAAACGTTCTTGCTAGAAACCCATAGCAGCCACGTAAAACATGCAAACAACAATTAGAGGACGTCTAACTTGTTTTTGCAGGGTATGCTATGTGATGTGATATGGCCAAGAAGAATGTGATGAATGATATGTGATGTATGAGATTGATCATGTTCTTGTAATAGGAATCACGACTTGCATGTCGATGAGTATGACAACCGGCAGGAGCCATAGGAGTTGTCTTTATTTATTGTATGACCTGCGTGTCATTTAACAATGCCATGTAAATTACTTTACTTTATTGCTAAACGCGTTAGCCATAGAAGTAGAAGTAGTCGTTGGCGTGACAACTTCATGAAGACACGATGATGGAGATCATGATGATGGAGATCATGGTGTCATGCCGGTGACGATGATGATCATGGAGCCCCGAAGATGAAGATCAAAAGGAGCTATATGATATTGGCCATATCATGTCACTACTCTATTTGATTGCATGTGATGTTTATCATGTTTATGCATCTTGTTTGCTTAGAACGACGGTAGCAAATAAGATGATCCCTTACAACAATTTCAAGAAGTGTTCTCCCCTAACTGTGCATCGTTGCTACAGTTCGTCGCTTCTAAGCACCACGTGATGATCGGGTGTGATGGATTCTTACGTTCACATACAACGGGTGTAAGACAGTTTTACACAGCGAAAACACTTAGGGTTAACTTGACGAGCCTAGCATGTACAGACATGGCCTCGGAACACGGAGACCGAAAGGTCGAGCATGAGTCGTATAGTAGATACGATCAACATGAAGATGTTCACCGATGATGACTAGTCCGTCTCACGTGATGATCGGACACGGCCTAGTTGACTCGGATCATGTAATCACTTAGATGACCAGAGGGATGTCTATCTGAGTGGGAGTTCATAAGATGAACTTAATTATCTTGAACATAGTCAAAAGACCCTTTGCAAATTATGTCGTAGCTCGCGCTATAGTTCTACTGTTTAGATATGCTCCTAGATAAAATTATAGTTGAAAGTTGAAAGTAGCAATTATGCGAACAGTAGAAAGCTTATGTCCTTAATGCACTGCTTAGTGTGCCGAACCCCAAACGTCGTTTGTGGATGTTGCGAACATCGGACATACACGTTTTGATAACTACGTGATAGTTCAGTTAAACGGTTTAGAGTTGAGGCACTAAAGACGTTTTTGAAACATCGCGGAACATATGAGATGTTTCGAGGGCTGAAATTGGGATTTCAGGCTCGTGCCCACGTCAAGAGGTATGAGACCTCCGACGATTTTCTTAGCCTGCAAACTAAGGGAGAAAAGCTCAATCGTTGAGCTTGTGCTCAGATTGTCTGAGTGCAACAATCACTTGAATCGAGTGGGAGTTGATCTTCCAAATGAGATAGTGATGTTTCTCCAAAGTCATTGCCACCAAGCTGCTAGAGCTTCGTGATGAACTATAACATATCAGGGATAGATATGATGATCCTTGAGGTATTCACGATGTTTGACACCGCGAAAGTAGAAATCAAGAAGGAGCATCAATTGTTGATGGTTGGTGAAACCACTAGTTTCAAGAAGGGCAAGGGAACAAAGGGATACTTCATGAAACGGCAATTCAGCTGCTGCTCTAGTAAAGAGACCCAAGGTTGAACCCAAACCCGAGACTAAGTGCTTCTGTAATAAGGGGAACAACCACTGGAGCAGAATTACCCTAGATACTTGGTAGATGAGAAGGCTGGCAAAGTCGATAGAAGTATATTGGATATACATTATGTTAATGTGTACTTTACTAGTACTCCTAGTAGCACCAGGGTATTAGATACCGGTTCGGTTGCTAAGTGTTAGTAACTCGAAATAAAAGGCTACGGAATAAACGGAGACTAGCTAAAGGAGAGCTGACGATATGTGTTGGAAGTGTTTCCAAGTTTGATGTGATCAAACATCGCACGCTCCCTCTACCATCAAGATTAGTATTAAACCTGAATGGTTTATTGAATCTCGATCGTAGTGATACACATTTTCATGCCAAAAGATATAAGATAGTAATGATAGTACCACTTACTTGTGGCACTGCCATGTAAGTCATAATGGTATAAAACGTATGAAGAAGCTCCATGTTGATGGATCTTTGGACTCACTCATTTTGAAAAGTTTGAGACATGCAAACCATGTCTATTGGTGTATATGCATGAAGAAACTCCATGCAAATGGATCGTTTGGACTCACTTGATTTTGAATCACTTGAGATATGCAAATCATACCACATGGGCAAGATGACTGAAAAGCCTCGTTTTCAGTAAGATGGAACAAGATAGCAACTTGTAGGAAGTAACACATTTTGATGTGTGCAGTCCAATGAGTGCTGAGGCATGCAGTGAATATCGTTATGTTCTTACTTCACAGATGATTCGAGTAGATGTTGAGAATATTTACTTGATGAAACACAAGTCTGAATTATTGAATGGTTCAAGTAATTTCAGAGTGAAGTAGCAGATCATTGTGACAAGAGGATAAAATGTCTATGATATGATCATAGAGATGAATATCTGAGTTACGAGTTTTGGCACACAATTAAGACATTGTGGAAATTGTTTCATAATTAATACCGCCTGGAACACCATAGTGTGATGGTGTGTCCGAACATCATAGTTTCACCCTATTGGATATGGTGCGTACCATGATGTCTCTTATCGAATTACCACTATCGTTCATGGGTTAGGCATTAGAGACAACCACATTCACTTTAAATAGGGCACCACGTAATTCCGATGAGATGACACCGTGTGAATTATGGTTTAGAGAAACCTAAGTTGTCGTTTCTTAAAAGTTTGGGGCTGCGACGCTTATATGAAAAAGTTTCAGGTTGATAAGCTCGAACCCAAAGCGGATAAAATGCATCTTCATAGGGAACCCAAAACAGTTGGGTATACCTCCTAATTCAGATCCGAAAGCAATATGGATTGTTTCTTGAATCGGGTCCTTTCTCAAGGAAAGGTTTCTCTCGAAAGAGTTGAGTGGGAGGATGGTGGAGACTTGATGAGGTTATTGAACCGTCTCTTCAACTAGTGTGTGGCAGGGCACAGGAAGTTGTTCCTGTGGCACCTACACCAATTGAAGTGGAAGCTTATGATATTGATCATGAAACTTCGGATCAAGTCACTACCGAACCTCGTAGGACGACAAGGACACGTACTACTTCGGAGTGGTAAAGTGATCCTGTCTTGGAAGTCATGTTGCTGGACAACAATGAACCTACGAACTATGGAGAAGCGATGGTGGGCCCGGATTCCGATAAATGGCTCGAGGCCATAAAATCCGAGAACGGATCCATGGACTTTGGTGGACTTGCCCGATGATCGGCAAGCCATTAAGATAAATGGATCTTTAAGAAGAAGACGGACGTGGATGGTAATGTCACCATCCATGAAGCTCGACTTGTGGCAAAAAGTTTTTCACAAGTTCAAGGAGTTGACTACGATGAGATTTTCTCATTCGTAGCGATGCTTAAAGTCCGTCGGATTCATGTTAGCATTAGCTGCATTTATGAAATCTGGCAGATGGATGTCAAGACAAGTTTCCTTACCAGTTTTCGTAAGGAAAGGTTGTATGCAATACAATCAGAAAAGTTTTGTCAATCCTGAGGATGCTAAAAGGTATGCTAGCTCCAGCGATCCTTCTAAGGACTGGAGTAAGCATCTCGGAGTTGGAATGTATGCTTTGATGATGATCAAAGATTTTGGGTTTGTACAAAGTTTATGAGAAACTTGTATTTCCAAAGAAGTGAGTGGGAGCACTATAGAATTTCTGATGAGTATATGTTGATCAGAAATGACGTAGAATTTCTGGAAAGCATATAGGGTTATTTGAAAAGTGTTTTTCAATGGAAAGCCTGGATTAAGCTGCTTGAGCATTGAGCATCAAGATCTATAAGGATAAAATGCTTAATGGTACTTTCAAATGAGCACATACCTTGACATGATCTTGAAGGTGTTCAAGATGGACCAGTCAAAGAAGGAGTTCTTGCCTGAGTTGTAAGGTACGAAGTTAAGACTTAAAGCTCGACCACGGCAGAATAGAGAGAAAGGACGAAGGTCGTCCCCTATGCTTAAGACGTAGGCTCTTCAGTATGCTATGCTGTGTACCGCACCTGAAGTGTGCCTTTCCATGAGTCAGTCAAGGGGTACAAGAGTGATCCAAGAATGGCTCACAGGACAGCGGTCAAAGTTATCCTTAGTAACTAGTGGACTAAGGAATTTTCTCGATTATGGAGGTGGTAAAAGAGTTCGTCGTAAAGGTTACGACGATGCAAGCTTGACACCTATCCGGATAGCTCTGAGTAGAGAGACCGGATACATATAATGGAGCAATAATTTAGAATAGCTCCAAGTAGAACAGTTATTTGGATTAGTTCCAAATAGAGCGTGGTAGCTGCATCTAGGAGATGACATAGAGATTTGTAAAGCACACACGGATCTGAAAGGTTCAGACCCGTTGACTAAAACCTCTCTCACAAGCAACATGATCAAACCAAAAATCATTGAGTATTAATCACATAGTGATGTGAACTAGACTACTGATTCTAGTAAACTCTTGGGTATTAGTCACATGGCGATGTGACCTGTGAGTGTTAATCACATGGCGATGTGAACTAGATTATTGACTCTAGTGCAAGTGGGAGACTGTTGGAAATATGCCCTAGAGGCAATAATAAATAAGTTATTATTATATTTCCTTGTTCATGATAATTGTCTTTTATTCATGCTATAACTGTATTATCCGGAAATTGTAATACACGTGTGAATACATAGACCACAATATGTCCCTAGTGAGCCTCTAGTTGACTAGCTCGTTGTGATCAACAGATAGTCATGGTTTCCTGGCTATGGACATTGGATGTCGTTGATAACGGGATCACATCATTAGGAGAATGATGTGATGGACAAGACCCAATCCTAAGCCTAGCACAAGATCGTGTAGTTCGTTTGCTAGAGCTTTGCCAATGTCAAGTATCTCTTCCTTTGACCATGAGAGCGTGTAACTCTTGGATACCGTAGGAGTGCTTTGGGTGTATCAAACGTCACAACGTAACTGGGTGACTATAAAGGTGCACTACAGGTATCTCCGAAAGTATCTATTGTTTTATGCGGATCGAGACTGGGATTTGTCACTCCGTGTAAACGGAGAGGTATCTCTGGGCCCACTCGGTAGGACATCATCATATGCGCAATGTGACCAAGGAGTTGATCACGGGATGATGTGTTACGGAACGAGTAAAGTGACTTGCCGGTAACGAGATTGAACAAGGTATTGGATACCAACGATCGAATCTCGGGCAAGTAACATACCGCTAGACAAAGGGAATTGAATACGGGATTGATTGAGTCCTTGACATCGTGGTTCATCCGATGAGATCATCGTGGAACATGTGGGAGCCAACATGGGTATCCAGATCCCGCTGTTGGTTATTGACCGGAGAACGTCTCGGTCATGTCTGCATGTCTCCCGAACCCGTAGGGTCTACACACTTAAGGTTCGATGACGCTAGGGTTATAAAGGAAGCTTGTATGTGGTTACCGAATGTTGTTCGGAGTCCCGGATGAGATCCCGGACGTCACGAGGAGTTCCGGAATGGTCCGGAGGTAAAGATTTATATATAGGAAGTCCTGTTTCGGCCATCGGGACAAGTTTCGGGGTCATCGGTATTGTACCGGGACCACCGGAAGGGTCCCGGGGGCCCACCGGGTGGGGCCACCTGCCCCGGGGGGCCACATGGGCTGAGGGGGGTGCGCCTTGGCCTTCATGGGCCAAGGGCACCAGCCCCAAGAGGCCCATGCGCAAGGAAACTTGGAGAGGGAAGAGTCCTCAAGGGGGAAGGCACCTCCGAGGTGCCTTGGGGAGGATGGACTCCTCCCCCCTCCTTAGCCGCACCCCTTTCTTGGAGTAGGGGGCAAGGCTGCGCCTCCCCCCTCTCCCTTGCCCCTATATATAGTGGAGGGGAGGGAGGGCAACCATACCTGAGCCCTTGGCGCCTCCCTCCCTCCCGTGACACCTCCTCCTCTCCCGTAGGTGCTTGGCGAAGCCCTGCAGGATTGCCACGCTCCTCCATCACCACCACGCCGTTGTGCTGCTGCTGGATGGAGTCTTCCTCAACCTCTCCCTCTCTCCTTGCTGGATCAAGGCGTGGGAGACGTCACCGGGCTGTACGTGTGTTGAACGCAGAGGTGCCGTGCGTTCGGCACTTGATCATCGGTGATCTGAATCACGACGAGTACGACTCCATCAACCCCGTTCACTTGAACGCTTCCGCTTAGCGATCTACAAGGGTATGTAGATGCAAACTCTCCTCTCCTTTCTACTCGTTGCTGGTCTCTCCATAGATAGATCTTGGTGACACGTAGGAAAATTTTGAATTTCTGCTACGTTCCCCAACAGTCCGATCATCACGTGAGATGGAGTAGTTTTCAATGGTGAACATCTCTATCTTGATCGTATCTATTATATTATTCACGCTTGACCTTTCGGTCTCTAGTGTTCCGAGGCCATATCTGCATATGCTAGGCTCGTCAAGTTTAACCAGTGTATTCTGCGTGTGCAAAACTGGCTTGCACCCGTTGTATGTGAACGTAGAGCTTATCACACCTGATCATCACATGGTGTCTCGGCACGACGAACTATAGCAATGGTGCATACTCAGGGAGAACACTTATACCTTGAAATTTACTAAGGGATCGTCTTATAATGCTACTGCTGTACTAAGCAAAATAAGATGCATAAAAGATAAACATCACATGCAATCAAAATATGTGACATGATATGGCCATCATCATCTTGTGCTCATGATCTCCATCACCGAAGCATCGTCATGATCTCCATCGTCACCGGCTTGACACCTTGATATCCATCGTAGCATCGTTGTCGTCTCGCCAACTATTGCTATTGCGACTATCGCTACCGCTTAGTGATAAAGTAAAGCAATTACATGGCGATTGCATTTCATACAATAAAGCGACAACCATATGGCTCCTTCCAGTTGCTGATAACTCTGTTACAAAACATGATCATATCATACAACAATTTATATCACATCATGTCTTGACCATATCACTTCACAACAAGCCCTGCAAAAACAAGTTAGATGTCCTCTAGTTTGTTGTTGCAAGTTTTACGTGGCTGCTACGGGCTTCTAGCAAGAACCGTTCTTACCTACGCATCAAAACCACAACGATTTTTCGTCAAGTGTGTTGTTTTAACCTTCAACAAGGACCGGCCATAGTCAAACTCGATTCAACTAAAGTTGGAGAAACAGACACCCGCCAGCCACCTATGTGCAAAGCACGTCGGTAGAACCAGTCTCATGAACGCGGCCAATGTCGGTCCAGGCTACTTCATCCAACAATACCGTCGAATCAAAGTAAGACATTGGTGGTAAGCAGTATAACTATTATCGCCCACAACTCTTTGTGTTCTGCTCGTGCATAAAACATCTACGCATAGACCTGGCTCGGATGCCACTGTTGGGGAACATAGTATTTCAAAATTTTCCTACGATCACGCAAGATCTATCCAGGAGATGCATAGCAACGAGATGGGAGAGTGTGTCCACGTACCCTCGTAGACCGAAAGCGGAAGCGTTTAGTAACGCGGTTGATGTAGTTGAACGTCTTCGTGATCCAACCGATCCAAGTACCAAACGTACGACACCTCCGCGTTCAGCACACGCTTAGCTCGATGACGTCCCTCGTGCTCTTGATCCAGTTGAGGACGAGGGTGAGTTCTGTCAGCACGACGGTGTGGCAACGGTGATGATGATGTTACCGGCGGAGGGCTTCACCTAAGCACTACGACAATATGATCGAGGTGTGTAACCGTGGAGGGGGGCACCGCACACGGCTAAGGCAAAACTTGGTGTGTCCTAGGGTGCCCCTGCCCCCGTATATAAAGGAGGGAGGGAGAGGCTGGCCGTCCCTTGCTAGGCGCGCCAGGAGAGGGGAGTCCTACTAGGACTCCAAGTCCTAGTAGGATTCCACCGCAAGGAGGAGGGGGGAGGAAGGAAGAATGGGGGCCGCGCCCCCAACTCCTTGTCCAATTTGGACTAGGCTTGGGGGGGCGCCACCTCCTGGCCGCTGTCTCTCATTCCCACTAAGGCCCACTAAGGCCCATCAACTCCCCGGGGGGTTCCGATAACCTCCCGGTACTCCGGAAAATACCCGAACTTCTCCGGAACCATTTCGATGTCCGAATATAGCCTTGCAATATATCAATCTTTATGTCTCGGCCATTTTGAGACTCCTTGTCATGTCCGTGATCCCATCCGGGACTCCGAACAAACTTAGGTCATCAAAACACATAACTCATAATACAAATCGTCATGGAACGTTAAGCGTGCGGACCCTACGGGTTCGAGAACTATGTAGACATGACCGAGACACATCTCCGATCAATAACCAATAGCAGAACCTGGATGCTCATATTGACTCCTACATATTCTAGGAAGATCTTTATTGGCCAAACCGCATAACAACATACATTGTTCCCTTTGTCATCGGTATGTTACTTGCCCGAGATTCGATCGTCGGTATCATCATACCTAGTTCAATCTCGTTACCAGCAAGTCTCTTTACTCGTTCCGTAATGCTTCATCCCGCAACTAACTCATTAGTCACATTGCTTGTAACGCTTATAGTGATGAGCACTACCGAGAGGGCCCAAAGATACCTCTCCGATACACGGAGTGACAAATCCTAATCTCGATCTATGCCAACCCAACAAACACCTTCGGAGATACCTATAGAGCATCTTTATAATCACCCAGTTATGTTGTGATGTTTGATAGCGCACAAGGTGTTCCTCCGGTATTCGGGAGTTGCGTAATCTCATATCCTAAGGAACATGTATAAGTCATGAAGAAAGTAGTAGCAATGAAATTGTAACGATCATAATGCTAAGCTAACGGATGGGTCTTGTCCATCACATCATTCTCCTAATGATGTGATCCCGTTCATCAAATGACAACACATGTCTATGGTTAGGAAACATAACCATCTTTGATTAACGAGCTAGTCAAGTAGAGGCATACTAGGGACACTATGTTTTGTCTATGCATTCACACATGTACTAAGTTTCCGGTTAATACAATTCTAGCATGAATAATAAACATTTATCATGATATAAGGAAATATAAATAACAACTTTACTATTGCCTCTAGGGCATGTTTCCTTCAGTATTCATGCCATGTTTACAACAATTTTGTATGATTTTGGTATGATTTGAATGGAACCAACCCGGACTGACGATGTTTCAGCAGAACTACCGTGGTGTTGTTTTTTGTGCAGAAATAAAAGTTCTCGGAATTGTACGAAACTTTTTGGAGATTTTTTATGGAACAAATGAAGAATATTGGAGCAAAGAACCACTGGAGGAGGGGCCTGCTGCCCACTAGGCACCAGGGCGCGCCACCCCCCCCCCCCTCTAGCGCGCCATGGTAGGTAGTGGGCCCCTCGAGGCCCATCTTAATGTGAGACCGACGCCAAAAAATCCTATAAATGCAGAAACCCCCAGAAATAACCCTAGATCAATAGTTCCGCTGCCGCAAGCCTCTGTAGCCATGAAAAACCAATCTGGATCCTGTTCCGGCACCCTGCCGGAGGGGGAATTCATCACCGGAGGCCACCTTCATCATCTCGGTGGACACCATGATGACGAGGGAGTAGTCCACCCTCGGGGCTGAGGGTTTGTACTAGTAGTTGTGTGTTTAATCTCTCTCTCTCTCTCTCTCTCTCTCTCTCTCTCTCTCTCTCTCTCTCTCGTGTTCCCGATTTGGCACGATCTTGATGTATCGCGAGCTTTGTTAATATAGTTGGACCATATGGTGTTTCTCCCTCTCTATCTTGTTGTGATGAATTGAGTTTTCCCTTTGAGGTTTCATTATTATCGGATTGAATACTTTTATGGATTTGAGAGCACTTGATGTATGTCTTGCTATGAATACTCGTCGTGACAATGGGGTATCATATTGATTCACTTGATATATGTTTTGACACTCAACTCGCGGATTTCCGAGGTGACATTGGGGTAACCTATGCATAGGGGTTGATGCACGTTCTCGTCCTCATTTCTTTGGTAGAAATCTTGGGGCACTCATTGAGATTCTTTGTGTTGGATTGAGTATTATGAATCTAAAATTGTTTGATGCATATCGTATAATAAACTTACAGATACTCGCGGTGACATTGGAGTATCTAGGTGACATAGAGTTGGTTTATGTGTATTATATGGTGTTATTTTAGTACGAACTCTAGGGCTATTTGTGACACTTATAGGGATAGCTCAAAAGATTGATGGGGAAAAATAAATTTGAGGTGGTTTCGTATCCTACATACAATTTCTTCTTATGTTCTCCGCTAGATAAGAACTTTGGAGTGATTCTTTGTCGCACGTTGAGGGATGGTTATATTATTCAATTATATTAGCATTGTTGAGAGATTTCTCTAGTGAAAGTATGAACCCTAGACCTCATTTTCAAGCATTGCAATACCATTTTGTGCTCACTTTTGTTATTTGTTACCTTGTTGTTTTTTATTGTTCCTATTACAAAAATCAATATCTACTACATTACTACACTTGTATCACCATCTCTTCGTCGAACTAGTGCGCCTATATAATTTACCATTGTATTTGGTGTGTTGGGGCCACAAGAGTCTCTTTGTTATTTGGTTGCAGGGTTGATTGAGAGAGACCATCTCCATCCTACGTCTCTCAAGGATTGATAAACCTTAGGTCATCCAACTGAGGAAAATTTTCTACTGTCTTACAAAACTCTATGTTTGGAGGCCCAACAAGTCTATAAGAACAAGTTTTGTGGTAGACATCAAGGGTACCGATTTAAGGGATTTGAATGTGAGGGTCCAGTTTTGAAGGGCGCACGAGTTCAAGTTTTTTTCCAGACTTTACTCTTGTGGGTACATGGGTCGGATACATGGATACAATGAAAGCATAAAATGTGACAGATTTTCTCTTGTCAAGCCTTTGGCGTTCCCTACTTGGCGCCCGGTGATTCGAACCCGCGATCTCGGTGTACTAGATAAACTCCCCTAACCATACGCCCACAACGCATCTTGTGATAACTTTTTCCTTTTCCTCACTTTCTTCTTTCCTTTTCTCTTTTTCTTTTTTCCTTTCTTTTCTTTTTCTTTCTCTTTTTTTTCCTTTTTTCTTAAATTCGTGAAATTTATCAATATCCATGAAATTGTTTCAAGTTGTTGACATTTTTTTCAAAATCGATGAACTTTTGTTTCCCTTTTGTGAACTTTTTTCAAATCGATGAACTTTTACGAAATTGATGAACTTTTTCTCAAAATCAATGAACTTTTTTCCAAATTTCTGAACTTTTTCAAAATCGAAGAACTTTTTTCCATATTCGTGAACTTCTTGTTGAAAATTGATGAACTATTTTGAAAAAACGATGAACCTTTTTCAAACTTGTGAACTTGTTTTAAAAATCTGTGAACTTTTTTCAAAATTAATGAATTCCTTTTTGAAATCGATTAGCTTTTTAAAATTTGTGAAGTTTCTAAAAATCAATGAAGTTTTTCTCAAAACGAATGAACTTTTTTCAAAATCAATGATTTTTTAATAATTCATGGAATTTTTTAGTAAATAATTTTATTTTCTAATTCATGATTTTTTATAAAATCTGTGAACTTTGAAATTTTGTTCACATACTTTTTTTTTGAAAAAGGTCACCTATTTCTAATATGTATGTGCAATAAATAGCGCGGCTACAATATGTGCAATAAATAGCGCGGCTACAATTGTTCTTAAACTAGTGCTTGCCGTATAGGAGCTCCCAAGCCTTTTTGGGGGGGAAATCCTTTGTGACGCGCGCTGCGCCAAGTTGTTGAGCTTTCACATAGAGGTTCGCGAGGAAGGGATGATCTGGGCCGGCCCGCCCACCACTTCTGCCATCCCGGTTTTGGGAACCTTCTAGGAGGTTTCTGAATTGTTTTTTTTTCAGTTTTGGGAACTTTCTAGGAGGTTCTTGAACCGGTTATTTTGCTGTCCCAATTTCTTTTATTCCTGTTTCTTTTTCTTTTCTCTCCTTTTTTGGTTCATTTTTATTTTTCGTTTTTATTTAAAAAAACATCCGTGTTTCTTGACAATACTTCACAAATTTATAATAATTTGCATTTACAAAAATGTGGGAGTTTCAAAAAATCTAGTTTCTCAAGAAATGTTTGTGTTTCCCAAAATTGTTCACGTTTTCGAATTTCTTTCGTAGTATCACAAAATGTACGCGTTTTAAGAAACCCTTTTCTTTTTCTGTATTTGTGTTTCTTTACTTCATTTTTTCTATTTCTTTGTAATTTTCTTTTTCTTCTCTTTCCTGTTCAAAAATTCAAAAAATGTTCCTGTTATTATCTTTGTTCACAAATTCAAAAACCAGTTCTCCATTTTTTAAATAATGTTCGCATATTTAGAAAAAAAAATCACCTTTCAAATAATGTTCATAATTTAAAAAAAATGTTCGCATTTTCAAATTTTCTTCAGGAGCTTGAAAAAATGTCCCTCTTTCAAAATTCATTCGTAAATTTAAGAAACATGTTCGTTTTTTTCAGTTCTATTCGGTAGTTTCAAAAATTATTTCCATTCCAAAAGTTATTCACATTTTTCAAAAATGTGTCTGTTTCTAATTTTGTTTGGGAGTTTCAAAAAATGTTCGTAATTTTTCTAAAATAATTACATTTTCCAATTATTTTCAGGAGTTAACATTTTTTGTCCAATTTTTAAGAATGCTCACATATCTAAAATTTGTTTTGGAATCTGAATAATTTGCATCCTCTTTTTTCGTTTTTAATGCTTATTTTCTCTTGTTCCTTTTCCATTTTCTAAGAATATTTCACAGTTTTAGAAAATGTTCTTGATTTCATCAAAACTTTTCATGTTTTCCAAAAATGTTCAAATATTTAAAAAATGTTTTCATTTTCAAATTTGTTCTTAGTTGGAAAAAAAATTCTTGTTTCAAAAATGTTCATGGATTCCAAAAATATTCGCGTTTCCAAACTTTTGTTCGGAGTTTCAAAAAATGCTTCCTTTGACATTTTTTTCACATATTAAAAAATGTTCATGATTTTCAAAAAAGTGTTCAGTTTATCAAAAAATTGTTCACATATTCAAAAAATATTCACACTTTTTCAAAATAAAAGTTTGCTTACAGAATTTGACAAAATGTTCGGATCTACGTTACCTTTAGCTTCGCATGCCATAGTAACCAAGAAAGCTTATCTATCCCGTTGCCTAGGCTCGCGCGAAAGCAATTGGAGGTTTGTTTGATGCCTCCCTTGAGCACTCTTTTTTGGGATTTTTCACTATGTTATGCTAATGGACCAGCCCACCTGGAGTCGCGCCTGTGCCTCCGCTCAACAATTCACTGCAATGAGCGGCATAGGAACTCCCCTTTTTGGCAGTAAATTCTTATATGAGGCTCTCTGTGTCAAAGGGTAGATCAAACCCACAAGGACGACCGAGCGAGCGATGGACAGGGCCGGCCTATTATCTAGCTTTAGCATATTGTTTTCTGTAATATTTTCTTCCGGTTCTGAGAACCTTGTAAAATATTACTGTACATGTTTTACTTTCTATTGGTTTTCGTTACAGTTTTTTTCTGTTCCATCTAGGTTTCAATTTTTTTGTACCTTTTTTTGTTTCCGTTTTTCATAAATTCACAATTTTGTTCGTCATTTCAAAAAAGTTTGTCCGATTTTCCGAAAAATGTTAATGTTTTAGAAAATATTTATTTTTTTAGAATAGTTTGTAATTTCAAAAATGTTCACATTTTCTGAAAATTTTCAGTTTCAAAAAAAACATAATTTCAAGTAAAATACATTTATCCAAAATTGTTTGATTTTCTACAAAATGTCCACAATTTTCAGAATTTTTTGCGTGTTGTTAAAAAAATTGCTGGAATTTTCCAAAAAAATGATACAGTAGATTGCTAAACATGCAACTTTTCTAATGTACCCCATGAACAAATAGGTATACTAGAGTAATTGCTACAAGGCTAGTGGCCAACCCAGTTGCTGGGGTGGGACGGCCTGTTTGCATCTTCGTTCATTTTTTGTGCGCTTGTTTTTCTCGGGAGCTCTTATATGCCGCCCTGTGCGGGCAGATTGTCGACCAGAAGCGAAGGGTTACTGAAGCGGAGCCTGGTACTGTAGTCTAAAAAAATCACGCTCCCCAGCAGATCAATCCCAATAGACAGAGGATGAGATGCTATCCAGTGGAGCTGGTGAGCGTTCCTAACATTCTCAAATGTTACAGCGCAGCGCAAAAACAATAAGAACCAATGCCAGCACGGATTCAAACATTTTTAAAATTTCGAACATAAAACTTATTTTGGAAAACAAAACATGAATGTTTTATGAACCGCTAACACTTTTCAATTATTTACAATTTTCTAAAAAATACAAACATCTTAGAAAAAGGAAAACATATTTTGAGTCTCATGAATCTGTTTTGAAAACACAAATATTTTTCTAAAAATCAGATTTGTTTACAATTCCAAATCAAAATTTGGAAACATGAACAATTTTAGGAATGTGAACATCTTTTGAAACTCCCGAGCAATTTTTGAAAAACACAAACATTTATTAAAATTTCCAAAAATTCTTCAAACAGAAACATTTTTTGAAACCCACAAACAATATTTGAAGAACACATTTGTTTTGAAATTTATGAACAATTAAAGAAACAAGAACATTTTGGAAACTCCCGCACAAAATTTGACAAATCAAATATTTTTTAAAAAAAATTGTAACATTTTTTCAGAACACAAACATTTTTTTGAAATTACATGTTTTCAGAACACAAACATTTGTTGAAATTTCCTGAAAATTTCGAAATAGAGAAATAGAAATTAGAAAGGAAAAATTAAAAAGAAAAAGTAAAAAATTAATCAGAAAAAACGAAAACCAAAAGAAACCGTAAAAATGTTTGAAAGAAAGAGAACTGGGAACTTTTTTTATGGTTCCCAAATCTGGCAGGGTTGCTGATGTAAAGTTAGCATTTCTCGTGCTGGGGGTTTGTGGATGTCCGCGCGCCCGACAACTTACCGCAATGTGCGGCAAAGAGGGTATTTCCGATCATTCATTTGTCTTTTGTGATTTTTTTTTTCCTCTTTACTCTTTTCCTCTTGTTTCTATTTCAATATATTCAAAATAATTATGTTTAAAAAATAATTTACTGAAATATTTTGTACATTTGCTTATTTACAAAATGTATGCAGTCTTGAAATTTTGTCTGCACAATTAGAAAAATGATTATATGTAATATGAAAAATGTTTGTCACACTTGAAAAATGGTCACGCATTTCTAAAATATTTTGTTGACATTTTATAACATGTTTCCACGCTCTAAAAATTGTTTCGTATCATTCCAAAAGATGCTCATGGAATTTAAAAACAATGTTCACATGTATAAAATTTCTGTTTGTGCCATTTCAAAAACATATACAACATGTAAAAATTATGTATTTAATATCTCTTACCACTTCACGTGCCCCCACCTCCGTCCCATAGCTCCATACCACCCAGCTAATCATGATGGTAAAACTGCATGCAAGAAAAAGTAATGGGATTAAAATGGTTACTGCTAGTCATGACAACACTCCGCTCCGCAAATTACTTTGCATAGTAACTTGGAGTGAAAGAAATAGTAATCAAACTAATTAAGTTACAACCGCACAGACCACTTCTCCGTCACTCCGTCCCAAAATAAGTGTCTCAACTTTGTACTAGTTCTAGTACAAATTTGTACTAAGCTCAAGACACTTATTTTGGGACGGAGGGAGTAGAATTTAAGCACATAGTAAAAGATCGTTCAAACGATGGTAATGGAATTACTATCGCACTCGCAATTTCCATGCCACGTACCGTAATTACGGCACATAGTTTTCCCTTGGTAGTAACCAACACTAGAAAATATAGTAACTGAATTAATACATTACTGCTCACACACCACAAGGCAAAACAACATGCATTACTATAAGATGCCCATACTTTACGACCAATACCTTACGAGATTGCATGCAACCACACTACACCCAACGTCTTGTACCATTATCCATGGTAAAAAAAACTGGCACATATGGTAACAGACTAAATCCGTTACGAGATGCCACACACCTCTCCTTAATTCTCTGACATAAAATGATAGCTTTTGTGCAACCAGTAACCCAATTAATTATGTTACTATGTTTTACATGGTTGATTACCATATGTGATTGGAGCAGACAAGTAATAAAGCAAAACCGTGGTGATGTGATGAACCATCGCATACATACGTAACCAAATTAATATGTTACTACATTTTCCATGGGTGATTACTAAATGTAATCAGGAGGACGCATATAATAGACAAATTGTGGGGGAACGGTGAACCATTGCTGCTGCCAATAACCGAATTAATTCAGTTACTATATCCAACATGGCTCATTACTAGTAGGTGGAAGAAAAATTGGAAGCCAAGGCACTAGCCATGCGCGGGTTGGTTGCGCGATGTTAGGCCAGAGCGTAGAATAAACGCATTGCGCTCAGGCTCTATGTTTGGAGGCCCAACAAGTCTATAAGAACAAGTTTTGTGGTAGACATCAAGGGTACCGATTTAAGGGATTTGAATGTGAGGGTCTAGTTTTGAAGGGCGCACGAGTTCAAGTTTTTTTCCAGACTTTACTCTTGTGGGTACATGGGTCGGATACATGGATACAATGAAAGCATAAAATGTGACAGATTTTCTCTTGTCAAGCCTTTGGCGTTCCCTACTTGGCGCCCGGTGATTCGAACCCGCGATCTCGGTGTACTAGATAAACTCCCCTAACCATACGCCCACAACGAATCTTGTGATAACTTTTTCCTTTTCCTCACTTTCTTCTTTCCTTTTCTCTTTTTTTTTTCCTTTCTTTTCTTTTTCTTTCTCTTTTTTCCTTTTTTCTTAAATCCGTGAAATTTATCAATATCCATGAACTTGTTTCAAGTTGTTGACATTGTTTTCAAAATCGATGAACTTTTGTTTCCATTTTGTGAACTTTTTTCAAATCGATGAACTTTTTTGAAATTGATGAACTTTTTCTCAAAATCAATGAACTTTTTTCCAAATTTCTGAACTTTTTCAAAATCGAAGAACTTTTTTCCATATTCGTGAACTTCTTGTTGAAAATTGATGAACTATTTTGAAAAAACGATGAACCTTTTTCAAACTTGTGAACTTGTTTTAAAAATCTGTGAACTTTTTTCAAAATTAATGAATTCCTTTTTGAAATCGATTAGCTTTTTAAAATTTGTGAACTTTCTAAAAATCAATGAAGTTTTTCTCAAAACGAATGAACTTTTTTCAAAATCAATGATTTTTTAATAATTCATGGAATTTTTTAGTAAATAATTTTATTTTCTAATTCATGATTTTTTATAAAATCTGTGAACTTTGAAATTTTGTTCACATACTTTTTTTTTAAAAAAGGTCACCTATTTCTAATATGTATGTGCAATAAATAGCGCGGCTACAATATGTGCAATAAATAGCGCGGCTACAATTGTTCTTAAACTAGTGCTTGCCGTATAGGAGCTCCCAAGCCTTTTTGGGGGGAAAATCCTTTGTGACGCGCGCTGCGCCAAGTTGTTGAGCTTTCACATAGAGGTTCGCGAGGAAGGGATGATCTGGGCCGGCCCGCCCACCACTTCTGCCATCCCGGTTTTGGGAACCTTCTAGGAGGTTTCTGAATTGTTTTTTTTTTCAGTTTTGGGAACTTTCTAGGAGGTTCTTGAACCGGTTATTTTGCTGTCCCAATTTCTTTTATTCCTGTTTCTTTTTCTTTTCTCTCCTTTTTTGGTTCATTTTTATTTTTCGTTTTTATTTAAAAAAACATCCGTGTTTCTTGACAATACTTCACAAATTTATAATAATTTGCATTTACAAAAATGTGGGAGTTTTAAAAAATCTAGTTTCTCAAGAAATGTTTGTGTTTCCCAAAATTGTTCACGTTTTCGAATTTCTTTCGTAGTATCACAAAATGTACGCGTTTTAAGAAACCCTTTTCTTTTTCTGTATTTGTGTTTCTTTACTTCATTTTTTCTATTTCTTTGTAATTTTCTTTTTCTTCTCTTTCCTGTTCAAAAATTCAAAAAATGTTCCTGTTATTATCTTTGTTCACAAATTCAAAAACCAGTTCTCCATTTTTTAAATAATGTTCGCATATTTAGAAAAAAATCACCTTTCAAATAATGTTCATAATTTAAAAAAAATGTTCGCATTTTCAAATTTTCTTCAGGAGCTTGAAAAAATGTCCCTCTTTCAAAATTCATTCGTAAATTTAAGAAAAATGTTCGTTTTTTCCAGTTCTATTCGGTAGTTTCAAAAATTATTTCCATTCCAAAAGTTATTCACATTTTTCAAAAATGTGTCTGTTTCTAATTTTGTTTGGGAGTTTCAAAAAATGTTCGTAATTTTTTTAAAATAATTACATTTTCCAATTATTTTCAGGAGTTAACATTTTTTGTCCAATTTTTAAGAATGCTCACATATCTAAAATTTGTTTTGGAATCTGAATAATTTGCATCCTCTTTTTTCGTTTTTAATGCTTATTTTCTCTTGTTCCTTTTCCATTTTCTAAGAATATTTCACAGTTTTAGAAAATGTTCTTGATTTCATCAAAACTTTTCATGTTTTCCAAAAATGTTCAAATATTTAAAAAATGTTTTCATTTTCAAATTTGTTCTTAGTTGGAAAAAAAATTCTTGTTTCAAAAATGTTCATGGATTCCAAAAATATTCGCGTTTCCAAACTTTTGTTTGGAGTTTCAAAAAATGCTTCCTTTGACATTTTTTTCACATATTAAAAAATGTTAATGATTTTCAAAAAAGTGTTCAGTTTATCAAAAAATTGTTCACATATTCAAAAAATATTCACACTTTTTCAAAAGAAAAGTTTGCTTACAGAATTTGACAAAATGTTCGGATCTACGTTACCTTTAGCTTCGCATGCCATAGTAACCAAGAAAGCTTATCTATCCCGTTGCCTAGGCTCGCGCGAAAGCAATTGGAGGTTTGTTTGATGCCTCCCTTGAGCACTCTTTTTTGGGATTTTTCACTATGTTATGCTAATGGACCAGCCCATCTAGAGTCGCGCCTGTGCCTCCGCTCGACAATTCACTGCAATGAGCGGCATAGGAACTCCCCTTTTTGGCAGTAAATTTCTTATATGAGGCTCTCTGTGTCAAAGGGTAGATCAAACCCACAAGGACGGCCGAGCGAGCGATGGACAGGGCCGGCCTATTATCTAGCTTTAGCATATTGTTTTCTGTAATATTTTCTTCCGGTTCCGAGAACCTTGTAAAATATTACTGTACACGTTTTAGTTTCTATTGGTTTTCGTTACAGTTTATTTCTGTTCCATCTAGGTTTCAATTTTTTTGTACCTTTTTTTGTTTCCGTTTTTCATAAATTCACAATTTTGTTCGTCATTTCAAAAAAGTTTGTCCGATTTTCCGAAAAATGTTAATGTTTTAGAAAATATTTATTTTTTTAGAATAGTTTGTAATTTCAAAAATGTTCACATTTTCTGAAAATTTTCAGTTTCAAAAAAAACATAATTTCAAATAAAATACATTTATCCAAAATTGTTTGATTTTCCACAAAATGTCCACAATTTTCAGAATTTTTTGCGTGTTGTTAAAAAAATTGCTGGAATTTTCCAAAAAAAGGATACAGTAGATTGCTAAACATGCAACTTTTCTAATGTACCGCACGAACAAGTAGGTATACTAGAGTAATTGCTACAAGGCTAGTGGCCAACCCAGTTGCTGGGGTGGGACGGCCAGTTTGCATCTTCGTTCATTTTTTGTGCGCTTGTTTTTCTCGGGAGCTCTTATATGCCGCCCTGTACTGTAGTCTAAAAAAATCACGCTCCCCAGCAGATCAATCCCAATAGACAGAGGATGAGATGCTATCCAGTGGAGCTGGTGAGCGTTCCTAACATTCTCAAATGTTACAGCGCAGCGCAAAAACAATAAGAACCAATGCCAGCACGGATCCAAACATTTTTAAAATTTCGAACATAAAACTTATTTTGGAAAACAAAACATGAATGTTTTATGAACCGCTGACACTTTTCAATTATTTACAATTTTCTAAAAAATAGAAACATCTTAGAAAAAGGAAAACATATTTTGAGTCTCATGAATCTGTTTTGAAAACACAAATATTTTTCTAAAAATCAGATTTGTTTACAATTCCAAATCAAAATTTGGAAACATGAACAATTTTAGGAATGTGAACATCTTTTGAAACTCCCGAGCAATTTTTGAAAAACACAAACATTTATTAAAATTTCCAAAAATTCTTCAAATAGAAACATTTTTTGAAACCCACAAACAATATTTGAAGAACACATTTGTTTTGAAATTTATGAACAATTAAAGAAACAAGAACATTTTGGAAACTCCCGCACAAAATTTGACAAATCAAATATTTTTTTTAAAAAATTGTAACATTTTTTCAGAACACAAACATTTTTTTGAAATTACATGTTTTCAGAACACAAACATTTGTTGAAATTTCCTGAAAATTTCGAAATAGAGAAATAGAAATTAGAAAGGAAAAATTAAAAAGAAAAAGTAAAAAATTAACGAGAAAAAACGAAAACCAAAAGAAAGCGTAAAAATGTTTGAAAGAAAGAGAACTGGAAACTTTTTTATGGTTCCCAAATCTGGCAGGCTTGCTGATGTAAAGTTAGCATTTCTCGTGCTGGGGGTTTGTGGATGTCCGCGCGCCCGACAACTTACCGCAATGTGCGGCAAAGAGGGTATTTCCGATCATTCATTTGTCTTTTGTGATTTTGTTTTTTCCTCTTTACTCTTTTCCTCTTGTTTCTATTTCAATATATTCAAAATAATTATGTTTAAAAAATAATTTACTGAAATATTTTGTACATTTGCTTATTTACAAAATGTATGCAGTCTTGAAATTTTGTCTGCACAATTAGAAAAATGATTATATGTAATATGAAAAATGTTTGTCACACTTGAAAAATGGTCACGCATTTCTAAAATATTTTGTTGACATTTTATAAAATGTTTCCACGCTGTAAAAATTGTTTCGTATCATTCCAAAAGATGCTCATGGAATTTAAAAACAATGTTCACATGTATAAAATTTCTGTTTGTGCCATTTCAAAAACATATACAACATGTAAAAATTATGTATTTAGTTTCTCTTACCACTTCACGTGCCCCCACCTCCGTCCCATAGCTCCATACCACCCAGCTAATCATGATGGTAAAACTGCATGCAAGAAAAAGTAATGGGATTAAAATGGTTACTGCTAGTCATGACAACACTCCGCTTCGCAAATTACTTTGCATAGTAACTTGGAGTGAAAGAAATAGTAATCAAACTAATTAAGTTACAACCGCACAGACCATTTCTCCGTCACTCCGTCCCAAAATAAGTGTCTCAACTTTGTACTAGTTCTATTATAAATTTGTACTAAGCTCAAGACACTTATTTTGGGACGGAGGGAGTAGAATTTAAGCACATAGTAAAAGATCGTTCAAACGATGGTAATGGAATTACTATCGCACTCGCAATTTCCATGCCACGTACCGTAATTAGGGCACATAGTTTTCCCTTGGTAGTAACCAACACTAGAAAATATAGTAACTGAATTAATACATTACTACTCACACACCACAAGGCAAAACAACATGCATTACTATAAGATGCCCATACTTTACGACCAATACCTTACGAGATTGCATGCAACCACACTACACCCAACGTCTTGTACCATTATCCATGGTAAAAACAACTGGCACATATGGTAACAGACTAAATCCGTTACGAGATGCCACACACTTCTCCTTAATTCTCTGACATAAAATGATAGCTTTTGTGCAACCAGTAACCCAATTAATTATGTTACTATGTTTTACATGGTTGATTACCATATGTGATTGGAGCAGACAAGTAATAAAGCAAAACCGTGGTGATGTGATGAACCATCGCATACATACGTAACCAAATTAATATGTTACTACATTTTCCATGGGTGATTACTAAAAGTAATCAGGAGGACGCATATAATAGACAAATTGTGGGGGAACGGTGAACCATTGCTTCTGCCAATAACCGAATTAATTCAGTTACTATATCCAACATGGCTCATTACTAGTAGGTGGAAGAAAAATTGGAAGCCAAGGCACTAGCCATGCGCGGGTTGGTTGCGCGATGTTAGGCCGGAGCGTAGAATAAACGCATTGCGCTCAGGCTCATTTTAGCGCAACGGCAGAGGCGAGACGGTAGCTCGGCTCGTAATAGGTGATACATTGCCTGCAAACTGAGCATAGATTAGATGGTTGGACTTACTAGATACGTCCCCGTCGACTACGATAGTGTGAGTGGCGACTTTTGTCAATCCCAAGATGATGTGTCAGCTCAGTATCTAGAAGATGCTCAAACGGGTTGAGTGTGTGCGCGTTATACCTGGCCATACCTCGGGTCGGGTCGGGCTTCGTGCCGGGCCTAGCCAAGCCCGACGCAAAAAACCCAGGCCCGAGCCCGGCCCGGCCCTAACATGTAAAAGCCCGTCGGGCTTCGGGCCGGCCCGGCCCGTCCTTCAGGAAAACACGAAAACGACTCAGGCTCAAAATCTAGGCCCGAGCCCGGCCCGGGAGCGGCGTCGGGCCGGGCCGGGTCGGGCTTTTTCGGGCCGAGCTGCCCATGGCCAGGACTAGTGCCCGTGCATTCAAGGCTGAGTGTACGTGCGTGTATGTGAGCATTGTTTGTACTGTGTTAAAAAAAGGTGAGACATAGGCGTGGCAGAGCCTTTGACCTCTCAGCGCCTTGATTAAGGAGAGGGGCATCCCTTTATCTCGCCTTCAGTGAGAGGGTAGGAACCCTCGCTGAAGGGGGGGACCGGGATGGGCTGGCCCAAGAGCGCGGGTGCCCACAGCCTCCCTTTTTGTTTTTTTGTTTTCACTTTTGTTCTTTTACTTTTGTTTATACTTAAAAAATTCTAATCATATAGATATTACAAAGCACACTTTATAGAAATATTTGAAAAATATTGACCAAGCATTTTAGAAAGGTTAAATGTATATAGAGAAAATGTTTATCATGTATACAAAAAGTATAAAAATCTTTATAAATTTTATGATCATTTATTTAAAAAATCATAATCAAGCATTTGAATTTTTTTGGAAGATGTTTAAATTTTTCATCAAGTATTTGAAAAATGTTAAATGTGTATAGCAAATTTTTTGATCATGTATTAATAAAATGATGATTTTTTTATCACGTATATAAAAATGTTAATCAATCTTTGAAAAATGTTGATAAAATATTTGAAAAGTGCTGATGAAGGATTTGAAAAAAATATGAAATATGTTTAAAAAAATGTTGACCATGTATTAAAAAATAATGAATTTTTATCATATATAAATAAATGTTAATCAATTATTTGAAAAAACATGTTGAAAAAGTATTTGAAAAATGTGGATCGAGCATTTGAAAAATTTTAAATGTGCATACAAAAAATGTTGACCATGTATTTGAAAAACAAACTTTTTTTTGATCATTTATATAAACAATGTTAATCAAGCATTTGAAAAAATGTTGAACAAATATTTGGAGAATGTTGAATGTGTATTGAAAAAATGTTGACCATGTGTTCAAAAAATGTTAATTTTGCATTTAGAAAATGTTAATCAAGGATTTAAAAAATGGTAAATGTGCATAAAAAACGTTGTTTATGTATTAGAAAATGTTAATCTAGTATTTGAAAATTGTTAGTCAAGCATTTGAAAAAGTTTAAAAGTGTGTATAGAAAAAATGTTGACCATGTATTCAATAAATGTTAATCTTGATTTTGAAAAACCCTTAATAAAGCATTTGAAGTATGTTAAAAAATATGTATAGAAAAATGTTGACCGTGTATTGAAAAAATGTTAAATTTGTATTGGAAGAAAAAAATTAGCGTTTATTAGAAAAATGTTGTTGACACATAAAAAATATAGAATGAAAACAGGAAGAAACAAAAGAAAACTCGAAATATGAAACGAGAAAAAGGAAACAAAAATAAACCAAAGAAAATAAAAAGTAAAACCGAAGTAACAAATCCAGAAAGAGTAAAAAAAGAATGAAAAAAAGAAACTAGAGAAAAATAAGAAAACCAAAAAAGCATTGGAAACTAAGAAAGAAACAAAAAACCGAAGATTAAAACATGGAAAATGTGTAAGAAAACGTAAACGATAACAACAATGAACGAAAAAAAAAGAATGACAAAAAAATGGAGAATTAACAAAAACAAACAAAAAAACAAAAAAAGGGGGGTGAGAAAAAACCCGGAGATAACCGAATATAAATGAAAAAAAAAGGAAAACCCCAGTAAGAACAGGAATAAGAAAATGGACCAGTGCGAAAACCCATCTCTATTCTCCTTCTAATAAGTTGTGCCCTAGCAATTCTACATGAAGTCGGTGCTAGCACAGTGGTTGCTGCCACGAAGAAACATGGAGGTCCTAGGATCGATCCCTTGCAAGCACATCGTTTTTTACTCTATTTTTCTGAGAATATGCGCTAATAGGTCGGCTCAATACGGCGAAATATGTGCGGTGAGTTGTTAGATGAGGATTTGGTGGAGCTCATAATTGCGTGTAGTCATGACGATGCGAAGCTATGGCTGGGAGAAGTCCAAGATCAATGGATCATCAAAGCTTTTTGAGAACGCTAGTGACCTTATCGCCCTATGGTGGGCACGAAGAGAAGCAACACCAGTCTCCTCTCACAATGTTCAGGTTCATCAAGAATTACCTAGATAATCGATTGAAGTTTCAGGAAGGGCACAAGTGAGACTTTAAGTTCGTCAAACTGAAGTGGAGTGGACTGCGCCACCCTTGGGTGCAATTAAGATTCATGTGGATGCAACTATTGGCCGTCGTGAAGACAGGGGTGCTTTCGCTGCAGTCTGCCAAGATGAAACTAGCATGTTTTTTTGGGGGGGGGGGCATCGGCAATCGTAGTCCAGATCTAACGTCACTCTGTAACGATGAGGCATTTGAAGGGTGAATACTTTATGTGTTATCAAACATCACTCTGTAACTGGTTGATCATAAAGGTACTCTACAGGCATCTTCGAAGGTGTCCGTTGGGTTGCATGGATCGAGAATGGGATTTGTCGCTCCGTATGACGGAGAGATATCTTTAGGCCCATTCAGTAATACAACATCATAAGAAGCTTCATGTGACTAATGATTTTAGTCACGTGATCTTGTATTATGGAACCAGTAAAGAGACTTACCAGTAACGAGATTGAACTAGGTAAGGAGATATCGACGATCGAATCTCGGTCCATTAACATATCACCGGACAAAGGGAATTGCATACGGGATTGATTGAATCCTTGCCATTGTGGTTCAATCGATAAATATCTTTGTTGAATATGTGGGAATCAATATGGGCATCCAGGTCCCGTTGTTGGTTATTGACCAGAGAGGAGTCTCGGTCATGTCTACATTATTCTCGAACCCGTAGGGTCGCATGCTTAACGTTCGGTAGCGCTAGGGTAGTATTGAGATATTGAATAGCGGAAAGTCCGAAGGTTGTTCGGAGTCCCAGATGTGATCTGGGATATCACGAGGAGCTCTGGAATGGTCCAGAGGTAAAGATTATATATGGAAATTTGTTGTCGGGGTTCCGGGAAAAAGTCCGGTTTGTTCGGTATTATACCGGGAAGTCACCAGAAGGTTCCAGAAGGTTCCGAAGGGGTCCGGAAGTCATCGGAGGGTTCCACCACATCCCATACAGTATCATAGGCTTATTGGGACATGCGCACCAGCCCCTACTTGGCCCATGCGCCTAGGACAAGGGAAACCCTAAGGGGGAGGCCCTCCACTTGGGTTGGAGGGCACTCCTTCTCCCTTGGATATCTCCCCTCCTTGGAGGAGGGGCTAGGGCTGCACCCCCAGCCCTCCCGC
Source organism: Triticum dicoccoides (assembly GCF_002162155.2). Classification (NCBI taxonomy): domain Eukaryota; kingdom Viridiplantae; phylum Streptophyta; class Magnoliopsida; order Poales; family Poaceae; genus Triticum; species Triticum dicoccoides. The sequence goes on along the minus strand of NC_041391.1, from coordinate 500,530,802 downwards.
ACTGCTATATATAGTGGCGAGGGGGCACAAGGGCTGGAGACACAAAACCCAAGCCTCCTCTCTCTCCCGATAAGCCTCCACCCCGATCTGTCAGCGCTTGGTGAAGCCCTGTCGGGGTTTCGCTGCCATTACCACCACCACACCGCCGTGTTGGTTCAGATCTCATCTACCTCCTCTCCCTCGCTTGCTGGATCAAGAAGGAGAGGACGCTATCAAGCCATACGTGTGCTAAACTTGGAGGTGTCGTCCGTTCGTCACTAGATCGGATTGGATCGTGATTGGATCACGACGAGTATGAGTACATCAACTATGTTATGACGCTAACGCTTTTGGTCTACAAGGATACGTAGACACACTCACCTCTCATTGCTATGCATCTCCTAGATTAGATCTTGGGTGATTCGTAGGAAATTTCTTAATTTTCATGCAACGTTCCCAATCAGCTGTGTGGATGACGAGGTAAATAATTGGCAAAAGGCTATTTTCTGTCTGATGTGCAGTTCGGCAGAGGATACGTGGAATCATGTGTTGATACAGTGCACAATGGTGAAATATGTGTGGTAACTTGTTAGATGAGTATCTGGTGGAGCTCATAATCGCGTGTAGACATGATGATGCGAAACTATGGCTGATAGAAGTCCAAGATCAATGGATCATCAAAGCTTTGTGAGAATGCTAGTGACCTTATGGTCCCTGTGGAGGGCACAAAGAAAAGCAATACCAGCCTCCTCTCACAATGTTCAGGATCATCAAGAATTACCTAGATAACCGAGCTGAAGTTTCAGGAAGGGCACAAGTGAGACTTCAAGTTCCTCAAACTGAACTGGAGTGGATTGCGCCACCCTTGAGTGCAATTAAGATTCGCGTGGATGCAGCTATTGGTCGTCATGAAGATACATGTGCTTTTGCTGCAGTCTGCCAAGATGAAGCTGTCATGTTTTGGGAGGCATAGGCAATCGTAGTCCGGATCTAATGTCACTCTGTAGCGATGAGCCATTTGAAGGGTGAATACTTTATGTGTTATCAAACATCACTCTGTAACTAGTTGATCATAAAGGTACTCTACAGGTATCTTCGAAGGTGTCCATTGGGTTGCATGGATCGAGAATGGGATTTGTCGCTCCGTATGACGGAGAGATATCTCTGGGCCCATTCAGTAATACAACATCATAAGAAGCTTCATGTGACTAATGATTTTAGTCACGTGATCTTGTATTATGGAACCAGTAAAGAGACTTACTAGTAACGAGATTGAACTAGATAAGGAGATATCGATGATCGAATCTTGGTCAAGTAACATATCACTTGACAAAGGGAATTGCATACGGGACTGATTGAATCCTTGACATTGTGGTTCAATCGATAAATATCTTTGTTGAATATGTGGGAATCAATATGGGCATCCAGGTCCCGTTGTTGGTTATTGACCGGAGAGGAGTCTCGGTCATGTCTACATTATTCTCAAACCCGTAGGGTCGCACGCTTAACATTCGGTAGCGCTAGGGTAGTATTGAGATATTGAATAGCAGAAAGTCCGAAGGTTGTTCGGAGTCCCAGATGTGATCTGGGATATCACGAGGAGCTCTGGAATGGTCCAAAGGTAAAGATTATATATGGAAATTTGTTGTCGGGGTTCCGGGAAAAAGTCCGGTTTGTTCGGTATTGTGCCGGGAAGTCACCAGAAGGTTCCGAAGGGGTCTGGAAGTCATCGAAGGGTTCCACCACATCCCATACAGTAGCATAGGCTTATTGGGACATGCGCACCAGCCCCTACTTGGCCCATGCGCCTAGGGGAAGGGAAACCCTAAGGGGGAGGCCCTCCACTTGGGTTGGAGGGCACTCCTTCTCCCTTGGATGCCTCCCCTCCTTGGAGGATGGGCTAGGGCTGCACCCCCAGCCCTCCCGCACTGCTATATATAGTGGCGAGGGGGCGCAAGGGCTGGAGACACAAAACCCAAGCCTCCTCTCTCTCCCGATAAGCCTCCACCCCGATCCGTCAGCGCTTGGCGAAGCCCTGTAGGGGTTTCGCTGCCATTACCACCACCACACCGTTATGTTGGTTCAGATCTCATCTACCTCCTCTCCCTCACTTGCTGGATCAAGAAGGAGAGGACGATGTCCAGCCATACGTGTGCTAAACTTGGAGGTGTGGTCCGTTCGTCACTAGATCGGACTGGATCGTGATTGGATCGCGGCGAGTATGAGTACATCAACTACGTTATGATGCTAATGCTTTTGGTCTACAAGGATACATAGACACACTCACCTCTAGTTGCTATGCGTCTCCTAGATTAGATCTTGGGTGATTCGTAGGAAATTTCTTGATTTTCATGCAACTTTCCCCATCAGCTATGTGGATGACGAGGTAAATAATTGGCAAAAGGCTATTTTCTATCTGATGTGCAGTTCAGCAGAGGACACGTGGAATCATGCGTTGATACGGTGCACAATGGCGAAATATGTGTGGTAACTTGTTAGATGAGTATCTGGTGGAGCTCATAATCGTGTGTAGACATGATGATGCGAAACTATGGCTGATAGAAGTCCAAGATCAATGGATCATCAAAGCTTTGTGAGAATGCTAGTGACCTTATGGTCCCTATGGAGGGCACGAAGAAAAGCAATACTGGTCTCCTCTCACAATGTTCAGGATCATCAAGAATTACCTAGATAACCGAGCTGAAGTTTCAGGAAGGGCACACGTGAGACTTCAAGTTCCTCAAACTGAAGTGGAGTGGACTGCGCCACCCTCGAGTGCAATTAAGATTCGCGTGGATGCAACTATTGGTCATCATGAAGATACATGTGCTTTTGCTACAGTCTGCCAAGATGAAGTTGTCATGTTTTGGGGGGCATCGGCAATCATAGTCTGGATCTAGTCGGATTTCGGGTTCTGCAAACCCTTGAGAGGTTTGAACTCTTGGGTGCGTGCGGAGATCTCAACCTACCCAGCCTGCCTACTCGCGATCCTCACAGCCTAGCGCGTCGAGCTCAAAGGGACAAAGAGACACAACAGTTTATCCTGGTTCGGGCCACCTTGTAGTGTAATACCCTACTCCAGCTTTTTGGTGGATTGCCTCGAGGGGCTAAGGATGAACTAGTATAGTGGATGAACAACCTCAGGATGATAGGTGTTCTTGAGCTCAAGCGAGCTAGTGAGGTGGTGAGGGAGGAATGTTTTTGATCCGTTCGGCCTTCTCTCTATGGTGGTGGCTAAGTCCTATTTATATTGGCCTTGGTCCTTTTCCCAAATGTTGGCGGGAAGGGATCCCACAACAGCCAGATTTGAAGGGAGACAACAAGTACATCATATCCTGGCTAAAGTGGTCTTCGCCTGCAAAAGCCCCTGGTCGTGACGCTGTGGTGCGCTCGGCGGTGACCTTTGTCCTGGCGGTCTTGGTCTTGTTGCACCAGAATGGAAACCTTTGGCTAATTTCTCCGGACTCTGTGCCTCCTGCTTGCCTCCTTTGCACCAAAGAGGAAACTGGTACTCTGCGCCCACTGGCGCCTGCCTGGGCTTGATCGTCATGGCTCACGTCAGCTGAGCCTCATGAGGTGCACCTTGCATAGAAATCTCCGCTCCTCGGGAGCCAGCCTGATGAGGCTGGTCCCCTTGGAGGTCTTGGCGTCGTCCGCCTCGCGAAGCTTGGCCCCTCGCGAGGGTCTTGAGTTGTTGATGCTGAAGCTGGGACATACCAGGCCGCTGATGGAGCCATGCAGTGGGCCACAGCAGGCAAGTCTGGGTACCCCCTTATCCAGAACGCCGACAGTAGCCCCCGGCCCCAAGGTGCGCTCGTACTTGGCTTCTAGGCGAAGCCAAAGGGAAAGTGTGGAGCGCCGCATGCTCTAACCGCCTGCGGCCTTGAACGACGCATGTTTATTGATGTGACGTGGGCGTTTCCACTTCCCCACGCTGCCTTGGAATCCATTCGACTTGATGAGTCGATGTCGCATGCGGAGGATCATCATTGCGCGAGGTCGTGGAGACTGGCAATTGGCCTCCCTCTGGCTATAAATGAGGGGAGGGGCAGAGCCCCTCTCGCTCATCTCTCCCTCCGTCTTCTCGCTTCTCGTCCTTTCTCCTTCTCCACCTTGCTGTAGCATCCATGGCGCCGACGAGGAGGTTCTCAGCTGTTGAGAAGGGAAAGGCTTCCAAGGAGGGGCCGGCTTCTCCACCATCCAAGAAGGGTCGCGACCGTCCCCGCAAGCACGCCATGACCCCGGCAGTGGCCCCCAGGGGGCGCGGGCGTGCATCTCCAAGGGCCGGCGTCTCCCTTAGCATCTGTGGTGGTACTACTTCATGTGACAGGGGCCACTGGCCCCGGGGCAGCCCCCACGACGAGGGGAGGCGCACCATGGTTGCGCGCTCTCCTTGGCCATGCTTCTCCTTGGTGGACGTGCTCCTAGAGTTTGTGGTGTGGTCAGAGAGGCCCGCCGGTACCTTGTTCCGGCTTCCATGCTTCTTCTCCGGCGAGCTGCCGTCCTCGAGGCTCGATGACCTCTGGCTACAGGTCAACGACTGCTGTAGCAGGGCCTCGTGGATGGGGATTGAGGTCACCACCACGGGCAGCGTGGTCCTGACCCGCGGCTGGCAGGCGTTCGCCCGTGCATGAGGCCTGAGCGGGAGGTTCACCCTCCACTTCAAGTACGACGGCCTGGCAACCCTTTTCATGAGGGTGTTCAGGGAGGAAGGCCGCTGCATGGGGTGCTACCCAGAAGACAGCAGCAACGATGAGCTTGGCCTTGACGTCGGCCGCACCGACGGCGGGGGTGAGCTTGGCCTTGACGATGTCCACTCCTCCTCCCATAGTGGCAACTCCTCCTCGGGCGAGAGCTCGAGCAGCAGCGTCTACGATCAGCCTCTGCGTTGCTGAGCTCGGATCGAGGGAGGCAGCGGATCATCTCGCCGCCAGGTCCCAGTGAAGCAGGAGGAGAGCCCGACCTGAGCTCGGGGCCACCAAACTTGGACTCAAGACCTGCCGTGGCCCTTCAGGCCGCTTTTTGTTTGACCTTTCCTTTCTTTTGCAATTTGAAAAAAGCAAGGTGCCCTGCTAGGGTGTGTAATGAACTATGGCAGTTATGCCCCTTTATGCAATGCTTATTATCTTAATGTTGTGCCATGATGTCTGTATTCTAGGTAGGAAAGGGTAGGATAACTTAGCTTGACATGTTTGTGGTGGATTCCCACCTCACGAGGCCGAGAACCTTCGCATCTGGTGAATCCCCCATTCCTGGTGACTCGGGAGGTGTTTAAGGCCTCGAGAGGCGTTGTGGACCTGTTGTAGAGTTGTTTAAAAAAAGGAACTAACGAGCACCTCATTCCTCCTTGCGCGAGCCCCCTGTCATAGGTTAGCCGTGGCTTAATGCCCCACGTCACGCTGCCCGAGGGGCACAAACATGAGGGGGTGCTGGTGCTCGTGAGCTTGATCGAGGGCTCCTTGCGGAGGATAAAGCCAAAGCACTAGGGCAACGGGGTTCGGCGAGGTGTGCTCGTGCGAGGGCGGGCCCATGCGCACACACCTGCCTAGCCCCCACGCGCGAGGCGCGTGAGGAAGAGCGACAGGAAACTGCCACATCTTCCTGGCCAAGGCTAAGAACGAACGAAACGAGAGGAGAGAAAATACAACTTGGCGAACCAAAGCACGAAAACACCAATTCCATTAAAGATCACTAAAAGATTGCGAATCAACTCCGAAAGCAAATGACCAGTCATGTCCGGCACCTAGTCTAGTCTTCTCACCAGCGCGGAGCTAAGTGCTGCCACTAGGACGTGGGAGGGAGCCCCCGTGAGGCCCCAGGGTGGCTCTCAGGAGAGTCCGGGGCGTGTACAGCCCCACTCATTATTACGTGAGAGTGTCACGAGCGGAGACCTTCACAGGTCGGAGCCTTGCTTCATGGGTAGAACTTCCGGAGGTGCTGGATGTTCCAGGCGTTCTGGATGGGGACCCCGTCCTGTGTCTCCAGGCACGCGACGCCAGGCCTGGAGACACGGGCAATCCTAAATGGGCCCTCCCACATGGGAGAGAGCTTGTACAGCCCCTCCCTGGAGAGAACCCACCTCAAGACAAGGTTACCCACCTCCAACATCCTGGAACGGACGCTGCGGCAGTGGTACCGCCACAGCGCCTGCTGGTACCTTGCCGCTCGGAGCGAGGCTTGACGGTGGCATTCCTTCCCCAACACGAGATCCACCCCCGCGTGGCGTCCTGACGTGCCTCGTCGAACGTCAGGACCCGCATGGAGCGATGCTTGACCTTGTGTGGGAGAACCGCTTCAGCTCTGTAGATGAGGAAGAATGGAGTCTTGCCTGTCGCCTTGGTCGCAGTGGTGCGGATGGACCACAACACAGACTGGAGCCCGTCGAGCCAGCCCCTGCCGCAGGCCTCAAGCTTCTTCTTGAAGGCCCTTGCCTTGAGGCCCCTCAAGACTTCTGCGTTGGGTGCTCAGCCTGGACGTTGCTCCTGGGGTGCACCACTGAGGTGTAGCATATCTGCGTTCCAATATTAGCACAGTATGTTTTGAAAAGGTTGCTAGTGAACTGCGAGCCGTTGTCGGTGATGATGCGGTTAGGGACCCCAAACCGGCTCACGAGGTCTTTGATGAACTTGACGGTTGATCCAGCTGGGATGGTGCGAACGGCTTCTACCTCCGCCCACTTGGTGAACTTGTTGATGGTGACGTAGAGGTAGCATTAGCCCCCTGGCGCTCGGGGAAACGGCCCCAAGATGTCTAGCCCCCAGACCGCGAACGTCCAAGTGAGCGGAATAGTCTGGAGGCCTTGCGCGGGCTGGTGGATCTGCTTGGCATGGAACTGGAATGCATCGCAGGAGCACACCAGCTCAGTGGCGTCATTGAGTGTAGTGGCCTAATAGAACCCACTGCGGAACGCCTTGCCCACGAGGGTTCATGACAAAGAGTGGTGTCCGCAGTCCCCGCCATGTATGTCTGCCAGCAGCTCGAGCCCCTCCTCCCTAGAGATGCATCACAAAGAAACGTCATTGGGCCTTTTGCGGTACAGCTCACCATCCCGGATGCAGTACGCCGTGGCCTGATGAGCCACGCACTCGGCATCCTCCTCCTTCTCCGACAGGGTCCCCTAGAGCAGGTACGTCTTGAACTCCTCGGTCCAGCACCCCTCCTGACGCTCGAGCATGAGGAGCAGGTGGGCCCCTGAGGATGGGCCGCATGCCGGGGCACCTGTCGCTGGTGCTTGGGGTAGGTCCTCCTGAGGTGGTGCTGGTGCTGCGGTGGGGGGAGCCGCCGATGGCTTGAAGAGCCGCTCTTCGAACACTCTTGGCTCCTGAGGTAGTAGTCTAGATGCCCTTTTGGCTATGTTGTCCGCCTCCTTGTTCATACCTTGCGGCACATGCTGCAATCCCAAGCCCAAAAACCGTTTCTCCATTTTGCGTATATCTTCCAGGTATGCCTCCATGTGCTCGTCCTTGGGTGTGTACTCTTTGTTGGAGAAGTTGATGAGGAGTTGGGAATCGCCCCTGATGGTGAGACGTTTCACCCCCAGTGCCGCCGCAGCTCTAAGGCCGGCGAGTAAGCCTTCATACTCTGCGATGTTGTTGGAGACCTTTTTGCCCTACTGGAAGCAGAGTTGTACAACATAGTGGAGCTTGTCCTTGGCGGGTGAGATAAGGACGGCTCCAGCCCCCGCGCCTTGCCATGAGAACGCGTTGTCGAAGTACATGATCCACCCATCTGGTGCCTTGTCTCCAGGCAAGAGGGAGTGATCCTAGCATATTCCACGGTCAAGGACGTCAGTCCATTCTGCCACGAAATCCACGAGGGTCGCGCCCTTGATGACCCTGGTGGTGCTGAACTCGAGCTGGAACGCCTGAAGCTCGATGTTCCACTCTCCAACCTGCCCAGGGCGTTAGTGCTCTTGAGCACCCTCTCCAGTGGGTAGGCCGAAACGGCATTGATAGGGTGGCCCTGGAAGTAATGGCGCAACTTTTGGGAGGCGACGAGGAGCGCGAGCAAGAGATTTTGGGGCATGCGGTAGCGCGCCCGTGTCTCTCGTAGCACCATGCTGATGAAGTAGACCGGGTGCTCGATGAGGGAAGAGGTGTTGGTGAGGTCTTGTGTCCCTTGAGTATGCTGGCCTTCGAGAGTCCCATGACCTGCCGCGTTGACTGCGGCCTCACGAGACTCAGCCTCTGGAGCTCCTCCGGCCGAAGGGTCGGTTTGAGCCCTGGGAGGGATGTTGGCTGTCGGATCAGCTGAGGCCTCAGGAGCATCATCCTAAGGTTGCTGTGCTTTGCTTGGTGACCGGGTGCCCTGCTGAGGGTCCTTGATCGTGCGGTCTTGAAAGTGCAACTATCCCTAGGTGGTTTTGGTAATTCCTAACAACATATAGCTCATTGGGCTAACATTATTCCAAGATGAATATTTCAGGAAAAGCTCAATGAATGGCATGCCATGGATGAGAAAAGTGGACCCCTCAAAATGCTAAGGACAAAAGGATTGGCTCAAGCTCAAAGGCTCAAGACTCTACATTTTATATTTTAGTGATCCAAGATCACATTGAGTCTATAGGAAAAGCCAATACTATCAAGGAGGGATGAGGTGTTGCTTAATGAGTTTCTTGCTCCATAGTGCTTAGTGATATGCTCCAAAGCCCTCTACTTCTTTCTCACATCCGCATATGACCTAAACCGAAGTCAAACTCGGCCCTACCGATTCCTTCTATCCGGCGCCACCGAGTTCATATGTCATAGCCACTGCCACAAACCCTAGGAAAATCGGTCTCACCGATAGGGATATCGGTCTCACCGAGATGGGATTGTAATCTCTCTGTTTCCCTTCGTAACGTTTCAGTACCACCGAGATGAGCGATCAGTCCCACCGAGATTGCAATGTAAACTCCATGTTTCCTTTTCGTAACATTTCGGTCCCACCGAAATGAGAGAACCGGTCCCACCGAGTTTACCTGACCAACTCTCTTGTTAGCTTATTACCAAAATCTGTCCCACCGAGTTTGTGTAATCGGTCTCACCGAGATTACGTTATGCCCTAACCCTAACCATATCGGTCCTACCGAGTTGCATGTCGTTCCACCGAAAATCCTAACGGTCACTAGATTTGCTAAATCGGTCCGACCGAGTTTCTCAATTCGGTCCCACCGAGTTTGGCAAGTTGTGTGTAACAGTTAGATTTTGTGTGGAGGCTATATATACCCCTCCATCTCCTCTTCATTCATGGAGAGAGCCATCAGAACAAACCTACACTTCCAACTTGCTGTTTCTGAGAGAGAACCACCTACTCATGTGTTGAGGCCAAGATATTCCATTCCCACCATATGAATCTTGATCTCTAGCCTTCCCCAAGTTGCTTTCCACTCAAATCTCCTTTCCACCAAATCCAAATCCTGTGGGAGAGAGTTGAGTGTTGGGGAGACTATCATTTGAAGCACAAGAGCAAGGAGTTCATCATCAACACACCATTTGTTACTTCTTGGAGAGTGGTGTCTCCTAGATTGGCTAGGTGTCACTTGGGAGCCTCCGACAAGATTGTGGAGTTGAACCAAGGAGTTTGTAAGGGCAAGGAGATCGCCTACTTCGTGAAGATCTACCGCTAGTGAGGCAAGTCCTTCGTGGGCGACGGCCATGGTGGGATAGACAAGGTTGCTTCTTCGTGGACCCTTCGTGGGTGGAGCCCTCCGTGGACTCGCGCAACCATTACCCTTCATGGGTTGAAGTCTCCGTCAACGTGGATGTACGATAGCACCACCTATCGGAACCACGACAAAAACATCTGTGTCTCCAATTGCGTTTGAATTCTCCAAACCCTTCCCTTTACATTCTTGCAAGTTGCATGCTTTACTTTTCGCTGCTCATATACTCTTTGCATGCTTGCTTGAATTGTGTTAAGATTGCTTGACTTGTGCTAAGATAGCTAAAATCTGCCACAGACTAAAATTGGAAAAAGGATAAGTTTTTATTTGGTCAAGTAGTCTAATCACCCCCCCCCCTCTAGACATACTTTCGATCCTACTAGTGGTATCAGAGCTTTGGTCTCCATTTACTTTGATTTTCATAGCTTTTGGTGGTCATAGCCTTGGTTTCACAACCTAGGAGAGTATGGCGTCTAGCGAGGGAAATTATCACCGTAGAGGTCCTTACTTTGATGGTACTAATTTTGCTAGTTGGAAGCATAAGATGAAAATGCATATTCTTGGACATAACCCCGCCGGTTGGGCTATTGTGTGTATTGGCTTGCAAGGTGAATTATTTGATGGGAGAGAACCGAACCATGAAGCTAGCGCGGAAGAGTTGAAGATGCTGCAATACAACGCTCAAGCTTGTGATATCCTCTTCAACGGATTGTGCCCCGAAGAATTCACCAAAATCAGCCGTCTTGAGAATGCAAAGGAAATTTGGGATACTTTGATTGATATGCATGAAGGTACCGACTCCGTCAAGGAATCCAAGTTGGACGTGCTTCAAAGTCAACTTGACAAGTTCAAAATGAAGGATGGTGAAGGTGTCGCTGAAATGTACTCTAGGCTTGCTCTTATCACAAATGAGATTGCCGGCTTAGGAAGTGAAGAGATGACCAACAAATTCATCATCAAGAAGATCCTAAGAGCTTTGGACGGAAAATATGATACCGTGTGCACATTGATCCAAATGATGCCCAATTACAAAGATCTCAAGCCAACAGAAGTCATTGGAAGAATTGTTGCTCATGAGATGTCACTCAAGGATAAGGAGGAACTTCACAACAAGTCAAGTGGTGCTTACAAAGCCTCATGTGAAGCCCCCACATCATCAAGTGAGAAACAAACCTTCAACGAAGAATTAAGCTTAATGGTGAAGAACTTCAACAAGTTCTACAAGAGTAAAAGCAAAGAGAGAAGCTCCAAGTCAAGGTCCTACAATGACAAAAGATCTTCTAGTCGAGAGCGCAATTGCTACAATTGTGGAAGACCCGGACACTATTCCGATGAGTGTACGACACCCTACAAAAGAAGAGAAGAATCACCCAAGAGGAGAAGTAGGAGAGAAGAATCACCACCGAGAGAAAGGAGGAGTAGAGATGATCGTTATGAACGAAGAACATCCCAGAGAAGCAAGGATTCGGAAAGGAAGGACAAGTCATCAAAGATCTACACAAAACAAAGACATCAAGCTCATGTTGGTGAATGGGTATCCGGCTCCGACTCCGACAATCACTCCGAGAGAAGCTATCACTCCGACTCCGAATGTACTCAAGATGAAGGTGTTGCCAGCCTAGCACTTGTGTAAACCAACTCCTACGACATATTTGATTCACCAAATGAAGGACTTGGAAGATGCTTCATGGCTAAAGGCCCAAAGGTAACACACCCCGAGTATGTTGATTTCAATAGTTATGAAGATGACTTGTTAGGTGATGATGATTTACTTGTTGACAACTCTAGTGATGAATACTATGATGAAACGTCAATTAATCATGCTAATCAAGATAAAACGAATGACAATGATAAGGATAAGATTGATCTTCTAACTAAAGAACTAAACACTCTTAAGTTAGCTCATGAAACTATCTTAGAAGATCATTGAGAACTTTTAAGGACTCATGAGAAGTTACGCTTTGAAAAGCTCAACCTTGAGCAAGAGCATGAGTTCTTAAAGGCAATCAATGATGATCTCCGTAAGAAAAGTTCTTCTTACATTGCCAAGCGTTTACTCTTATCTACTTACATGCCTCAAGTCAAGTCTATTAACAAGAACAAGAAGGATTCTTCCTCTAGTAGTAACAATAATTATGCTAAATCCAATGTTGTTGCTTCTAAAAGTTCTCTTGATTCCACTAATGATTCTCTTAGCCAAGTTACACTTGAGCAAGAAAATAGCTTATTGAAGGGAATTATAGAGAAATGTGTTTACAAGAGCCTTGCCGGGAGTAAGCAATTTGAGGAAATTGTATGCAAGCAAGGAAGGCACCGGAAGAACGAAGGTGTTGGTTTTGAACAAAAGTTCAATGCCAATGGAGTTGAGTGGGAAGAAGATCAATACCCCAAGACGAAGTTTGTTCCTCAACAAGAGAAGTATGATCCTACTTCCTTCAAAGGGACACACGCTCAAGATGATCTTCCACCACAAGACCACAAGCAAAAAGGCAAGGACAAGCTTCAAGAGGAGATTGATGCTTTTGAAGAAGCTCCAAAGGCCTTGGTCAAGTGGGTTCGCAAGACTACGTCAAGATCTACTTCATCAAGTACGACTACAACTCCAAGGATTCCCATCAAGATGATGTGGATCCCGAAAAAGAAGAACTAGAGAGTTTTTGAGGGTAACTCCGTCAACATATTTCACTCACATCATTTTGGCAACAACAAGTGCAATCAACTTTCATATCTTGCACTAGTTCAAGGAGTCACAAACCCTCTTGTTGGTAAGACAAGGGACAAGGTAACCTAATGCTTTCATAGACATCATCTTGTGTGTGCATCACTCTATGTCTATGGATATCCTTGTTTGTTCCTTGTGGGACTAACCCGTGTAGGTATTGAAAGTGCAACTCACTCCAAATGATTGCTCCAAATGATCTACATCAACATTGAGCACCCACATCTTCAACACCTACATGAAGTCATCATCGACAAAACCCAAGGTTAGTTCATCCCTCTAAGGGGTTATCTCACATCTAGGGGGAGCTTTACTCTAAGAATTGAGTCAAAGCAACTCTAATGGTGTGAACACATCAATGCATTATGTAAAAGTGGTAACCCCACTTGAGCTTAAACGATGAGTATGAACTATGATCAAATGTTCTCATTTGACTCCTAAGTCAATATACTCATATATAGATGACCTAGTCATCGCCAATTGCTTGATAGATGCTAGGATTGGTTATGCATGCTTTGCCACATATTTCATTTGCCATTTTATTGTGTGAGCATGTTGGTTGCATATTTTACTCATTCGGGGACATCCACTTGTTGCTTTGATTGATTGGTTTCTGTTTCTTTTGCCAAGTGGATGGACAAGAATGCCTAAGAAACTTCTCTAGCTATCTATGCTTTTCTCGTCTCAAATTCTATTCATGCTACATCACAAAATTTGATCAAGTCAGATTCGAACCACTCTGTGTGAGGAGCACTCGGAGTCCCCGATTCGTCATAGACTTAAACTTCCAAAACTTCTTTGTGTGTTTCGGTCTGACCGATTCTTCCATTTCGGTCATACCGAGATCACTAAGTCTATCTAGGTTTTCAACCTCGGTGATTTGAACTTTTCGGTCACACCGAGTTGCTGTAACTATCAGCAGTTATGCATCTCGGTGCCACCGAGTTGTTCCACTCGGTCACACCGACAGGGTTGGGCTATATATACCCACGGGCAAAATTTTGGAAACTTTCTCCGAACTCTTTCGCCCGCGCGTAGCCCGCTCTGCCTCCAGGGTCTCCGGATCGTCCTCTGCTACGTCTTGAGCTTGCGTTGGTTTTCCTCGAAGAGGAGAGGGTGATGCAGCAAAGTGTAGTGTAAGTATTTCCCTCAGTTTTGAGAACCAAGGTATCAATCCAGTAGGAGGCTCCTCAAAAGTCCCACGCACCTACACATACAAACTGAGAACTCGCAACCAACGCAATAAAAGGGTTGTCAATCCCTTCATGGCCACTTGCGAAAGTGAGATCTAATAAAGATATGTAACGCCCCGGTTTCGATGCGCCAGGTGTCCGCCAGTTATTTGCCATCGTTGCCATGTCATTTGCTTGTGTGTTGCATTTTTGTCATGTCATCATGTGCATTGCATTGCATACATGTTCGTCTCATGCATCCGAACATTTTCCCCGTTGTCCGTTTTGCAATCCGGCACTCCTATGCCCTCCGGCGTTCCCCTTTTGTCTCCTATTGTGAGTGGGTGTTAAACCTTCTCGGAATGGCCTGAGGTTTGCCAAGCGGCCTTGGCATAGCACCGGTAGACCGCCTGTCAAGTTTCGTGCCATTTGGAGTTCGTTTGGTACTCCAACGGTTAACCGCGTAGCCCGAAACCCCCCCTTCTCTTTGCAGCCCAACACCCCTCCAAAGTGGCCCAAAACCCATCAAACTCCCCTCCATGCTCTCGGTCGTTCGATCATGATCGTGTGGGCGAAAACCGCTCCTCATTTGGACTCTCCTAGCTCCCTCTACCTATAAATATGTGTCCCTCCCCGTCCAAAACGCAGACGAAACCCTAGCCCCGCTCCCCTTGTGCGCCGGACATGTCCAACCCCGCCGGACATGTCCAGCCTCAATGTCGCTGCAGCCAATCCCCACGCGACACGTCAGCCGCCGCCGCCCTCGTCCAACTGCGCGCCGCCACGTGGCGCCGCGCCACCCTCCTCCGCCGCCGGGCCGCGGAGCCCGTCCTGGACCCGCGCGGGCCCAGATCCAACCGCCGCCCGGCCCGCTCCGCCGCCGCCGAAGCCCATCCCCTCGCCGCCGGAACTGCTCCGCCGCGCCGCCTCCCGCTCGCCCGCC
>NC_041391.1:500502010-500516109 GCF_002162155.2 Triticum dicoccoides | reverse complement strand
GGCCGCGCCCCGTCGCCTCCCCATCTCCTCGCGCCGCCCCCGCCTCAGCTAGCGTCCCCGCGCCCCGCCGCCTGGGCCACGGCCTTGCTTTCGTCCGCCACCGCCGGCCACCAGTCCGCCGCCGCGTGGCCCCGCGCCTCCTCACCTCCGTCGCGCCTCGCCCCGAGGCGGATCCGGCGAGATCCGCCCGGGAGCACCCCGTCCCCGCCTCCGCCGACCTCGTCCGGCGCCTCCACGACCTTCTCCGGCGAGATCCGCGGCCGCGTTGACTTTCCACCCGAGGTCCATTTTTCTCTAAGTCCCCGAATCTGTGATATTATCATGCCATGTTCATCGCATCATAACTCTGCATTCGTAGCTTCGTTTCGTGCGTGTAATATGTCAAATTGTTCGTCTCAATGAGTACTTCATTTAATTACATTGCATCATGTTCATTTGAGCTCATATTGATGCCTGAATCATCGTTGCAAGAGTGTTTCATAATGTTGGCTGCTGTCTGTTAACAGAACATGCTCTTTTGTCATTTTTGCCATGATTGATGTGTGCATCCTATGAGGTTGATGTCTACATGAGTTTTGATCTATGCCATGTCTTGTTTACAGAGGTTCTTACCATGTATTTTTGTGATCAATGTGGTGACTAGCACAAACATGCAAACTAGGCATCGTGATGTTACTGATTTTAGTCCCTGTTCTGCTGTTATTTTGATGCCATGTAAACTTGATGCTACAGAGAGATCCATGCTTATTTTGAGATACTTCAGTAAGGATGTTTTGAACATATGGTTTTTATCTATCCATTCATGCCCCTGGTTGCAATTATAGAGTAGTCTAGCATGTCATTTTCGTGCTCTACTTTTGCTCCAAAATGTTTCCTGGCAGATTGTTTACATGTTATTCAATTTTGCCAAGGTTGTTGTAGTTGATCCTTGCATGCTATGAACTTGCTCTTGCCATGCTTAGCTTCACAAACATGCCTTGTTACTGTTGGTTGCCTTTCCATGCCATTTGTTGCTCTGTGGTGAGTGGTACATGCTCATCTACATGCCTACTTATCGTTGTTTCTGCCATGTATGAATCTGTATTATAACTTGCTATGTTTACGTGGGTGCCATCATATCTTCTGATCCTTTTTGACTCATGGTCAGTAAGGGACTTTTGATCTATGCAATTAGTAGATTCATTCCATGCCTTTGTTTGCCATTATAAGTTCCTGTAACATGTTGTTTGATAGCTCTAAACATTGCAACCTAATGTTATTTTCTGCAAAGTCTGAACTGTTATTATTTGCAATCTTGCCATGTGTGTTTGAGCATGTTCTAGTGATTGTGGAGATAGCTCAGTGTTCATGTTTTGTTATGCTTTACCTGTACATCATGTCCATGCCTTTTGTTTTCTTGTTGAGGTCATGTAGCATGTTGTTTTGATGCTTGCAATATGCCTAGTTGCTATTTTGGACAGATTGTTGCCATATCTTGTATAGTGTGTGTGTTGAACCGTTGCTCCGTTTTGAGTGTGCTCTATATGAAACTTGCTTAGTTTTGCATGTAGTTTCATATTATCATGTTGCATCCATGTTTTGAGGTGTTTGCTCGATGTTTGTGTGCATTTTGCATCAATGCCATGTTTAACTTGTTTTGCTCATATCTTCTAGGCCGTAGCTCCGAACTAAATGAACTTTATATGTAACTTGACTAGAATCTCGTGTAGATCATCTTTGTGCATCTTAACTTGCTGTTTAACAACTTGAACATAAGGTTTATTCAGATCTGGACCAATTTCGAGATATGCATATGAGGACTTACCGGAATTGTTATATGTTGCTCCCGGCCTCATTTAAACTTGCCTTGATGTGTTGCTCTTGTTTGCATCATCTCTTGCCATGAGTAGCTATGTAGTCTTGTCTTGCATCATGCCTGTTTGTGCATCATGCCTTGTTCATGTGTGGTGTGTTTACCATGTTGTTTGCTTCTTTTCGGTTGTGCTTCTTCTCGATAGTTCCTGTTTCGTTGCGATCGTGAGGATTCGTTCGACTACTCCCGTTCGTCTTCTTCATGGACTCGTTCTTCTTCCTTGCGGGATTTCAGGCAAGATGACTGCTACCCTGGATCTCACTACTATCATTGCTATGCTAGTTGCTTCATTCTATCGCTATACTGCGCTACCTATCACCTGTTTATCAAGCCTCCAATATTGCCATGAACCTCTAACCTTTGATACCTTTCCTATGCAAACCGTTGTTTGGCTATGTTACCGCTTTTGATCAGCCCCTCTTATAGCGTTGCTAGTTGCAGGTGAAGTTGAAGATTGCTCCATGGTGGACATGATTTTGTTGGGATATCACAATATCTCTTATATTATTAATGCATCTATATACTTGGTAAAGGGTGGAAGACTCGGCCTTATGCCTGGTGCTTTGTTCCACTCTTGCCACCCTAGTTTCCGTCATACCGGTGTTATGTTCCCGGATTTTGCGTTCCTTACGCGGTCGGGTGATTTATGGGACCCCCTTGACAGTTCGCTTTGAATAAAACTCCTCCAGCAAGGCCCAACCTTGGTTTTACCATTTGCCTCACCACCACCTATACCCTTCCCTTGGGTCGGCCAACCCGAGGGTCATCTTTATTTTATCCCCCCGGGCTAGTGCTCGTCGTGAGTGTTGGTCCAACCTGTCAACCGCCGGTGGCCACCAGGGGCAACTCTGGGCTGGCCTACCGGAAGTTTGGACAATCCGGTGTGCCCTGAGAACGAGATATGTGCAGCTCCTATCAGGATTTGTCGGCACATTCGGGCGGCTTTGCTGGTCTTGTTTTACCATTGTCGAAATGTCTTGTAAACCAGGATTCCGAGTCTGATCGGGTCTTCCTGGGAGAAGGTATATCCTTCATTGATCGCGAGAGCTTATCATGGGCTAAGTTGGGACACCCCTGCAGGGTATAAACTTTCGAAAGTCGTGCCCGCAGTTATGGGCAGATGGGAATTTGTTAATGTCCGGTTGTAGATAACTTGACACCAGATCCGAAGTAAAACGCATCAACCGCGTGTGTAGCCGTGATGGTCTCTTCTCGGTGGAGTCCGGGAAGTGAACACGGTTTTTGGGTTATGTTTGACGTAAGTAGGAGTTCAGGATCACTTCTTGATCATTGCTAGCTTCACGACCGTTCCGTTTGCTTCTCTTCTCGCTCTCATTTGCGTATGTTAGCCACCATATATGCTTAGTCGCTGCTGCAACCTCACCACTTTACCCCTTCCTTTCCCATTAAGCTTTGCTAGTCTTGATACCCATGGTAATGGGATTGCTGAGTCCTCGTGGCTCATAGATTACTACAACAACAGTTGCAGGTACAGGTTACGCGATGATCATGACGCGAGAGCGATGTTACTTGTTTTGGAGTTCTTCTTATGCTTCTTCTTTGATCAGGGGATAGGTTCTAGGTCGGCAGCCTGGGCTAGCAGGGTGGATGTCGTTTGAGTTTCTGTTTGTGTTTCATCCATAGTCGGATGATGCTCTTATGTATTGTGATGTTGTATTCATGTGGCACTGTATGCCTCTTGTATGTATCCCCATCTATTATGTAATGCTGATGTAATGATATCCACCTTGCAAAAGCGTTTCAATATGCGGTTCTATCCTTGGTGGGACCTTCGAGTCTCTTTAGGATAGTATCGCATATTGGGCGTGACAAGATAGTATGATAAGATAAATATATTTTTGGTATTTTTGATATAGATGCAAAAAGTAAAGATGCAAATAAAGGTAGATGGAAAGCAAATATGATAAGAGATAGACCCAGGGGCCATAGGTTTCACTAGAGGCTTCTCTCGAGATAGCATAAGTATTACGGTGGGTGAACAAATTACTGTCGAGCAATTGATAGAAAAGCGCATAGTTATGAGATTATCTAGGCATGATCATGTATATAGGCATCACGTCCATAACAAGTAGACCGACTCCCGCCTGCATCTACTACTATTACTCCACACATCGACCGACTCCTGCCTGCATCTAGAGTATTAAGTTCATAAGAACAGAGTAACACATTAAGCGAGATGACATGATGTAGAGGGATAAACACATGCAATATGATATAAACCCCATCTTGTTATCCTCGATGGCAACAATACAATACGTGTCTTGCAACCCTTTCTGTCACTGGGTAAGAACACCGCAAGCTTGAACCCAAAGCTAAGCACTTCTCCCATGGCAGGAAAGATCAATCTAGTAGGCCAAACCAAACTGATAATTCGAAGAGACTTGCAAAGATAACTCAATCATACATAAAAGAATTCAAAGAAGATTCAAATATTATTCATAGATAAACTTGATCATAAACCCACAATTCATCGGATCTCGACAAACACACCACAAAAAGAGATTACATCGAATAGATCTCCATAGGAGAGGGGGAGAACATTGTATTGAGATCCAAAAAGAGAGAAGAAGCCATCTAGCTAATAACTATGGACCCGTAGGTCTGTTGTAAACTACTCACAACTCATCGGAGGGGCAAGGATGTTGATGTAGAGGCCCTCCATGGTTGCTTTCCCCTCCGGCAGAGTGCCGACAAGGGCTCCAAGATGGGATCTCGCGGATACAGAAGGTTACGGCGGTGGAAGTTGTGTTTCGTGGTGCTCCTGGATGTTTTCGGGGTACGTAGGCATATATAGGAGGAAGAAGTACGTCGGTGGCCGCCCGAGGGTCCCACGAGATAGGGGGCGCGCCCTGCAGGGGGAGGGCGCCCTCCTATCTCATGGGGCCCTCGGAGCTTTCTTGACTTGCACTCCAGGCTCTCCGGATCAGATTTGTTCCAAAAATAACGCTCCCGAAGGTTTCATTCCGTTTGGACTCCGTTTGATATTCTTTTTCTTCGAAATACTGAAATAGGCAAAAAAAACAACAATATGGGCTGGGCCTCCGGTTAGTAGGTTAGTCCCAAAAATGATATAAATGTGTAAAATAAAGCCCATAAACATCCAAAAGAGGTAATATAATAGCATGGAACAATCAAAAATTATAGATACGTTGGAGACGTATCATCCTCCTCATCGCCAGCCGCCTCCAGTCGCTGGTCTCCGCTGCCGTCAACGGAAATCATCCCCGCCGTTGCCGCCGTAGCGAGTTCATCGCCGAACTAGGGTATGGACTCGATCACTGTGCTATCCCCGTCTGATTCCTAGCACATTGTGTTCGCCATGAATCTTGCCACGATTGAAAATATCCTATCTAGTCAAAACACTTCGTAGATTAGAGATGAATTGAAAATTTAGGGTTAGGTTTCCGCCGAAACCATCTCAGACCCACCGAGTTGTAGAACTCAGTTCCACCGATTCGGCTTAGGCCATTGCACATGTGATTCTCGGTCTGACCAAGAATTGCAAATCGGTGTGACCGAGTTCAGGACTTTGTGAAACCCTAGCAGTCTCGGTGCCACCGAACTGTGACTCGGTCTGACCGAGTTCACTAGTTTAGGTTCCAAAAGCTGCTTCGGTATCACCGAGTTTACAAATCGGTTGATCCAAAATGCTTTCTGTGGAAAACTAAAACTAAGTTTTTGACTCATTCTTTTGCAAAAACCTCTGTATTTTGTGATGCTCATCCACTCTATCTCATCTATATCTATTCACAGGGTCTGCAGTCAGTGTTTGCAATATGTCTGATCAAAGTGATAGCCAGAACAAGTCAGAGGAGCAGGTTCAAATGAGTGAGGGCAATAGTCCCTCTAGCAGCTCTGATGAGGGTAGCAGGAACACCCCAAGCAACTTACCCAAAGCTGCCACTAGGGCCAGAAAGAAGAAAACCTCAGAATCTGAGGATGAAGACTATGTGGCAGTTGAGGATGAGGCCACTTCCAAGAAGAAGGTGCTCAAAAAGGAGTATGGCTCAGCTGCAACCACTAAGCCAGGAGTGCATAAGAAGGCACCTGCAAGAAGGATTCCCATTTCCAAACCTAGGAAGGTTGCCACTAGAGAGACCATGAAGTTTACTATTGAGTCAGAAAATGAAGCTGTTGGCCAAGACAAAAAGAAAAAGAGAGTCAGAACCACTACTGCCAAAGTTCTTGGCAATCCCTCTATGAGGAGAGACTCTGAAGAAGAAGAAGAAGAAGAAGAAGAGGTTGCTGCACCAGCACCCAAGGCACAGAAGCTTATGGGTGATGCTATCAGGTCAGGGGCTGCATCTTCAAAGCTCAAAGAAGCACCCAAAGCTGCCTCCAAGCCCAAGACTGCACCTAAGAGGAATACCAGGAACATATCTGCTGCTGAGAAGAACAAGCCCCCAGTGCTTGAAACTGTTGCTGAAGAGGAAGATGATGAAGAGCATGTCTTGAGAAAATTGAAGCCAAAGATTCTAGATCATAATGATGCTCATCCTATGGCTGAGAACATGAAGCTGAGAAAGGATGCAGGCCTTAGACAGTGGAGGTCTCCTGATCCTTATGCAGTCAGGAGGAGGACTGCTATTGACTACAGGTTCCATACAAAGGAACAATAGGATTTCTATGAGACTGTGTTGCTGGATAAGAAGCCAATAGTGTGTGACATGAGGTGGGTTGACTGGACCTACATGAAGGAGAATGAAGAACGCTATCCTGGTGTGTATGACAGTTTTAGTGCTTGTGGAGTGGCAGACTTTGTTGGGCAGAAGCTCACAAAGTGGAATGATGAGCTCATAATGCAATTCTACTCCACAACACACTTCTATCCAGATGGCAGGATAGTATGGATGTCTGAAGGTACTAGGTACCAATCAACAATTGAAGAATGGGCTAATCTGATCAATGCACCTACGGAGAAAGAGGATGACTTGGATGTCTATGCCAAGAAGAAGATGGACCACAACTCTATGGTACATATGTACAAGGAGATCCCAGATGCTGCTGTTGAAACACATAAGTTTGGATCAGTACATTACCTTCTGTCAGGACTGCCAACCACCAAATGGATCCTCAGACACACTCTCTTGCCCAAGTCAGGTGATCACAACATGATCAGAGGCCATGCAATAAATCTACTACACTTATTTGATGTGCCACAGAAGTTCAAGGTCATGAGCCTTATAGTTGAGACTATCAAGAGGATAGCAGCTGACCAGAAGAGAAGTTGTGGGTATGCCCCACAGATCCAGGAGCTGATTAACTCCAAGATGGGCACTGGCACATACTTGTTGGACAAGGATCACCCACCTATCTATCTAGACTTTGAGGACAACCAAGTGGTTATGGATGAAGATGAACCATCTTCTGTGCATGCTCAAGCAAAGAAGGAGAAGGCAAGGATAGAGAAGGCTACCAAGATGCCAACAATGGAAGAGGCATCTCAGTACTTTTTGAAGAGCAAACAAGATCAGCTTGGCTACTTGATTGCATCCACTCTGAGGATTGAGAAGGGGCTAGCCACCTTGACTCAAAACCAGGAGAGCCTGGAGAGGATCATGGAGCAGAAGTTCTATGACTTGGATGTGAAGGTAACTGAGATCCAGTCTATTGTTGAGCAGCTTCAGGATGATATGCAGGAGAGGAAGGGCAAGACTACCACTGATGCATTTGCCAGAGTGCCTAGAGCTCAGAGATCAGCTGCAGTGCCAGTGACAGACACCAGAGCCACTTCATCTACACCAGCTACAGCTCCTACAGCTCCAGTACAACTAGCTCCAGCACCTACTCCTCCAGCTCCATCCACATCTATTGAAGTCTTCGTCCAAGGATCCATCTCTACACCACCACCTGAAGATCAAGCCTAAGAGATGATTTAGTGCTATGCATTTTCTATGAACTTTTTGGTAACTTGTTGCCAAAGGGGGAGAAAATGTATAGATCATAGGCTTCGAGAGAGTGTGTTGCTTTTTATTCTCTCTTGCTTTGGTGGTTGAACTTTACTTGCTTGTTTGAGATACTTTATGTCTGTATGATACTTGGATGATCATGTGTTTGATCATATGCTACATTTATGCTTGTTGGATGACATTATCCTCTTTATCTCTATATGATCATTCACTTTGCTTGGTGATGAGTGCATGTATTGAATTATTATCATTTTGAGCGCTCCACCAAGATGTATGTGACATGGAAGAGTAACCCATGAGCCTAACTCTTTGTGCATTTGCAGTCCAAAGCAAATCTTAAACTATGCACAAATTTAGGGGGAGCTCTTGCTTATCACATACTTCTCAAAGCGACAATGTTTTTCACTCTTATTATCATTTGTCGAAGCTTGATCTATATGTTGTCATCAATTACCAAAAAGGGGGAGATTGAAAGTGCAACTATCCCTAGGTGGTTTTGGTAATTCCTAACAACATATAGCTCATTGGGCTAACATTATTCCAAGATGAATATTTCAGGAAAAGCTCAATGAATGGCATGCCATGGATGAGAAAAGTGGACCCCTCAAAATGCTAAGGACAAAAGGATTGGCTCAAGCTCAAAATCTCAAGACTCTACATTTTATATTTTAGTGATCCAAGATCACATTGAGTCTATAGGAAAAGCCAATACTATCAAGGAGGGATGAGGTGTTGTTTAATGAGTTTCTTGATCCATAGTGCTTAGTGATACGCTCCAAAGCCCTCAACTACTTTCTCACATCCTCATATGACCTAAACCAAAGTCAAACTCGGCCCTACCAATTCCTTCTATCCGGCGCCACCGAGTTCATATGTCATAGCCACTGCCACAAACCCTAGGCAAATCGGTCTCACCGATAGGGATCTCGGTCTCACCGAGATGGGATTTTAATCTCTCTATTTCCCTTCATAATGTTTCGGTACCACCGAGATGAGCGATCGGTCCCACCGAGATTGCAATGTAAACTCCTTGTTTCCTTTTCGTAACATTTCGGTCCCACCGAAATGAGCGAACCGGTCCCACCGAGTTTACCTAACCAACTCTCTGGTTAGCTTATTACCAAAATTGGTCCCACCGAGTTTGTGTAATCGGTCTCACCGAGATT
The DNA here is from genome assembly GCF_002162155.2 of Triticum dicoccoides. Taxonomy (NCBI): domain Eukaryota; kingdom Viridiplantae; phylum Streptophyta; class Magnoliopsida; order Poales; family Poaceae; genus Triticum; species Triticum dicoccoides. Next base: position 500,507,161 of record NC_041391.1, on the reverse strand, counting down.
ACGTTATGCCCTAACCCTAACCATATCGGTCCTACCGAGTTGCATGTCGGTCCCACTGAAAATCCTAACGGTTACTAGATTTGCTGAATCGGTCCGACCGAGTTTCTCAATTCGGTCCCACCGAGTTTGGCAAGTTGTGTGTAACGGTTAGATTTTGTGTGGAGGCTATATATACCCCTCCATCTCCTCTTCATTCGTGGAGAGAGCCATCAGAACAAACCTACACTTCCAACTTGTTGTTTCTGAGAGAGAACCACCTACTCATGTGTTGAGGCCAAGATATTCCATTCCTACCATATGAATCTTGATCTCTAGCCTTCCCCAAGTTGCTTTCCACTCAAATCTCATTTCCACCAAATCCAAATCCTGTGAGAGAGAGTTGAGTGTTGGGGAGACTATCATTTGAAGCACAAGAGCAAGGAGTTCATCATCAACACACCATTTGTTACTTCTTGGAGAGTGGTGTCTCCTAGATTGGCTAGGTGTCACTTGGGAGCCTCCGACAAGATTGTGGAGTTGAACCAAGGAGTTTGTCAGGGCATGGAGATCGCCTACTTCGTGAAGATCTACCGCTAGTGAGGCAAGTCCTTCGTGGGCGACGACCATGGTGGGATAGACAAGGTTGCTTCTTCATGGACCCTTCGTGGGTGGAGCCCTCCGTGGACTTGCGCAATCGTTACCCTTCGTGGGTTGAAGTCTCCATCAACGTGGATGTACGATAGCACCACCTATCGGAACCACGACAAATACATCTATGTCTCCAATTGCGTTTGAATTCTCCAAACCCTTCCCTTTACATTCTTGCAAGTTGCATGCTTTACTTTCCGCTGGTCATATACTCTTTGCATGCTTGCTTGAATTGTGTTAAGATTGCTTGACTTGTGCTAAGATAGCTAAAATCTGCCAAAGACTAAAATTGGGAAAATGATAAATTTTTATTTGGTCAAGTAGTCTAATCACCCCCCTCTAGACAAACTTTCGATCCTATAGCTCTTCTCTTATTGCCACCAGAGCGGTCAGCACTACAAGAAATATGTCAGTGGCCCTGGAAGAATTGGTCATAGATTTATGACCATTTGAGACCAATTGGTCAAAAGCTGTTCGAGGGGCTCCAAACCCTAAACCATTGCGACCATTTTGGTCAGAAAGGTCATAATTTCCTTACATGAAATGGTCATAAAGCTAACAGCGCTAGTCTGTTGCCTTATTTCTAGTTGTTAACGACCAATATAGATGGTCATAGCCTTGTAAATTGTGGTGGGTTGCGATGACTAGGCGCCATCTCATCAGTTTTGCCTATGTGTCATGTCCATGTGGCAGTTTTTGCCCTAGGTTGTGAAGCAACCTATATTTCTGTCATTCCCAAAATTCCCAAAAAAATCTCATAAATTCTTTGGGTCATATCTTCGTCAAATATGTAAAAACCTTCCTTTCCTACAAAAATATTCATTTTCCTATTCTGTTCAGAACAACAGTTTGTGAAGGAAGTACCACTTTGGCATATCCAAATGGTATCCATTTTCTACAGTGCTTTCCTATGCCCAAATAACCATCCTCCACCAAATGCCAGCTCAATCCATTCATTATTTTGAGCCGAGCTTCAACATTTGTATTTATGTCCTGTGTGGTGGTTTGCAAAGCAAGTACCACCTAGGCTCCTCCTTTTGAGCTGAAAATTTGTGAAGACAGTCTTCTTAGTAACTAATCATCCTCAGCCAAAACTCACGCCCATTAGCCATGCACATTTCCCGTACCGCTAATCAAACACTTGTCTGCTTATTCATGTTTGAGCATCGATCGGTCTCCTCGTGAGAATCTTATGTTGTGATTTTCTTCCTAGCACCTACCTGGGGAGTTCCCAACCCACTAGACATGCCTAGGCCGCCCAGAACACATGGCAACACCACGGTCACGCGGTGACCACGCGGCGGGCATGCGAGCTTACGCGCTCTAGAGTTGGGGCCCTCGGCCACCGTCCAAACGTCGATGTCTCGCCATAAAACCATGTATTTCTAATTAAATCGATACTTATTTAACTAGAAATGATTTTTGTAAAAAATAAAGAGTAAACTATGAGGCAGCTGCAGTTCAAAATTGACCCACTTCCAACTGAATCGGCGACAATTTGTCTTTTTCACCAAAGGTGGATCAAAACTTTTTACACCCAACCATTTTTTCAATTGTGCACTAAAACTGGCCTAGTATTTTATAAAATTTATTTGGTCCATTTTTGCAACAATTATTTGGTAGTTCCTTCACAAAAAAACCTCATTTCGGGCACTCGAAAAATGGGAAATGAATTTTCCGTGCAAAGAAAATGAAAACTCCCTTAGGCAACATTGTTTGGAATTCCAAGATGCACCTTTGTGCATAATATGAGATCATTTGAACAAACTATGCCATGAATGTGGCCACAATATTGATCATTTGGCTTGAAAGCCATAAATCTTCACGCATGATAGCTCATTTCTGAGAACACTTTTTTAAAATAATTACCGTATTACAAGTTTATTATTTTTCCTGGAAACTTGGTCACATATATTGACACAATGTGAAGGTTTTCCAATTTTTTGATTTTTTTTGAATTTTTTATGCCCGTTTCAAAATGCGGTCAAAACGGCGGGCTTGACCGTTCCTACCTAGTGGTTGAATCTTGGAATTTTTTTGGTGTTTCTATGATTAAATAGATACTTATGTACCTAGAAATGATTTTTGTAAAAAATAAAGAGCAAACTATGAGGCAGCTACAGTTCAAATTTCACCCGCTTCTAACTGAATCGACGACAATTTGTCTTTTTCACCAGAGGTGGATCAAAACTTTTTTCACCCAACCATTTGGTCAATTGTGCATTAAATATGGCCTAGTATTTTAGAAAATTGATTTGGTACAATTTTGCAACAAATATATGGTAGTTCCTTCACAAAAAAACCTCATTTCGGGCACTCAAAAAATGGAAAATGAATTTTCCGTGCAAAGAAAATGAAAACTCCCTTTGGCAACATTGTTTGAAATTCCAAGATGCACCCTTGTGCACAATATGAGATCATTTGAACAAACTATGCCATGAATATGGCCATAAGATTGATCATTTGGCTTGAAAGCCATTGATCTCCACACGTGATAGCTCGTTTCTGAGAACACTTTTTTAAAATAATTGCCGTATTACAAGTTTGTTATTTTGCCTAGGAACTTGGCCACATATAATGACACAATGCGAAGGTTTCCCAATTTTTTGATTTTTTTTGAATTTTTTATGCCCGTTTCAAAATGCACTCAAAACGGCGGGCTTGACCGTTCCTAGCTAGTGGTTGAATCTTGGAATTTTTTTGGTGTTTCTATGATTAAATAGATACTTATGTACCTAGAAATGATTTTTGTAAAAAATAAAGAGCAAACTATGAGGCAGCTATAGTTCAAATTTCACCCGCTTCTAGCTGAATCGACGACAATTTGTCTTTTTCACCAGAGGTGGATCAAAACTTTTGACACCCAACCATTTGGTCAATTGTGCATTAAATATGGCCTAGTATTTTAAAAAATTGATTTGGTACAATTTTGCAACAAATATATGGTAGGTCCTTCACAAAAATACCTCATTTCGGGCACTCGAAAAATGGAAAATGAATTTTCCGTGCAAAGAAAATGAAAACTCCCTTAGGCAACATTGTTTGGAATTCTAAGATGCACCCTTGTGCACAATATGAGATCATTTGAACAAACTATGCCATGAATGTGGCCATAAGATTGATCATTTGGCTTGAAAGCCATGAATCTTCACGCATGATAGCTCATTTCTGAGAACACTTTTTAAAATAATTACCGTATTACAAGTTTATTATTTTTCCTGGAAACTTGGTCACATATAATGACACAATGTGAAGGTTTTCCAATTTTTTGATATTTTTTGAATTTTTTATGCCCGTTTCAAAATACGGTCAAAACGGCGGGCTTGACCGTTCCTACCTAGTGGTTGAATCTTGGAATTTTTTTGGTGTTTATATGATTAAATAGATACTTATGTACCTAGAAATGATTTTTGTAAAAAATAAAGAGCAAACTATGAGGCAGCTACAGTTCAAATTTCACCCGCTTCTAGCTGAATCGACGACAATTTGTCTTTTTCACCAGAGGTGGATCAAAACTTTTTTCACCCAACCATTTGGTCAATTGTGCATTAAATATGGCCTAGTATTTTAAAAAATTGATTTGGTACAATTTTGCAACAAATATATGGTAGGTCCTTCACAAAAATACCTCATTTCGGGCACTCGAAAAATGGAAAATGAATTTTCCGTGCAAAGAAAATGAAAACTCCCTTTGGCAACATTGTTTGTAATTCCAAGATGCACCCTTGTGCACAATATGAGATCATTTGAACAAACTATGCCATGAATGTGGCCATAAGATTGATCGTTTGGGTTGAAATACATGAATCTCCTCGGGAAGGTGCTAGAAACGGCGAATGCTACAACTAGAGCATGTTGGGGTGATGCCAACGTTTAGGCGACAGACTACGGTTGTGCGTGACGGTGCAACGGTGGGAGGGTCAACTATGTGTTCTATCTGATAGAGAACGAGCAAGATGGGGAAGAAAGTATAACTTGGGGGTGAATCAAATGGTTACACACGAAAACATCGTAGGGTCATGAGGCGACCGACCCATATTTAGGCCGATTGACCGACACCTAACAGCCGCCTTTTGGAAAATGGTATGGTCCAATATTGCAACACACATTTGTAGGCATTTGTAAAAAAAATCAGAGATCTGGGTCCAAAATTTGGATTTTCGAGCGTGAGCCAGCCAGCCAATGAGAAGCGAGGAACCACCTCCACGCGGATCACCAAGTTGGACACGATCCAAGCCATCCATCACGCGCCCATCCAACGGTTGATCCTCTCCTGAAAAAACCAAAACCCTAACCCACCTACCCACCCACCGTTTCTCCAGATCCGATCCATCCCCACCCTCCTCTCCCTCATCTCCTCTCTGCCTTTGTCTCCCTCATCTCCCACCGCCGCCATCCCCACCCACCACCGCCGCCATCCCCACCCACCGCCGACCCCCTCCCCTCGCCTTCAACTCCCATATCCACTAGGCCAGGCACGACCATGGCGTCCCCCTCCTCCTTCTCTTCTAGGGTTAGGATTTC
>NC_041391.1:500483851-500501854 GCF_002162155.2 Triticum dicoccoides | reverse complement strand
TCCGACGCCCTCCCCCCTGGGCGGCACCACACCCTCTTCCCCTCTCCCACCTTCTCTCTCACACCTTGCCGCCGCCATCGGGATGGGGATCTTCGACCTGCTCGACCTGGCCGATGGCGCCTCGGGCAACGAGGCCGTCGCCCGCGTCGTCAAGAAGGTCGTCCCGCCCGACAACCCTGACAAGCCCACCAGGGCCGGCAAGAAGGCCGCCAAGTACAAGGCCAACACCGCTGCCGCCCCCGACGCCCACGAGGACCAGCCGCCGCAACACCACCACCAGCAGCACTACCCCGACCCCAGGAGGTAACATCCCCTGATCTGACCTCCCCCTTCTTCTCCGACCTCTCTTCTCCTCAATCCCCCTCACCACCCTCGTCGTTTTTTCAGGGGAGGCCATGTTGATGACGGAGACCAGCCGGACCAGGGAGAGCAGGCGGACCCCCATGGCTACCAGGAGGAGACCTACGCGGATCATGAGGATTGGGACAGGTGACCATCTCATTTCCCCATCTATCTTATTAATTGATGACATCTAGGGCTCTGACATTATTATCTTCCCAATATGAAATACATGCTCAGATGTGTGTCTATTGTTCATGTTCAAATGTCTGGCATGCTTGTTTCTGTCAAATGGGTTGGGTTGATTCCTCTAGAAATAGTCAGATGAATCATTGTTGTAATTTGTAAAGCTGTCAAGCAAAGTAGTTTAGCCAAAATATTTATTGTGGGCATTCTGTTAGCTAGTGTGCATTGCCAAGTACAACTGTTCTACTTTGTATGGAATCATCTCACTATTCTGAACATCTGAAACTTGCTATGTGCAGGGTGAGGAGGTGGAGGAGTAGGGGTGCACCCAGCCGACAGCCCTGTCCTGCTTGAGGGGGTGGGGGGCAAGAGGGGTCTGCTCCTCTGCTTCCATTGCGACCGCGGCAGGTAGCTCCTCCATCTCCCTCCCACTCTTCTCGTGCTCACTACTTCTGATGCTAAGTTGATGAATATGTGATGCACTTGTGCCAAGGTATTTTAGAGGGATTTGTACTCAATATTGAACTAGATGTCCTGATCAACTTAGTTCTAGTTCAATATTGAGTACAGATCAACTTAGTTCCATTAACAAGTAGATGTTGCTGCTGTACTCAATATTTGAAGTTGCTTTTTTTCTTTTTTGAGAGAAGTGTATTAGGTTGATGAGATTAATTAGCTCAGTTGGCTAAAGTAGCAACAACAACAGCCACACTTTTCCATCCACTTTATAGCTAGACTGTACTTACATGCTTAGTATAACCTTGGACGTGTAGCTGGACTGTACTTACATGCTTAGTATAACCTTGTACGTGGTCCGTTTGATTTATAAATGATTATTTGTTGCTGCTGCAGGAGCAATGTTGCTGATGGCGACGGGTACGTGATGGTGGCTAGTGTGGTGGACAACCTGACCAAACCAATGATGCAAGGCTTCTCCTGCTGCTACTGAATGTCCTGATCAACTTAGTTCTTCCACAGGGAGAGATAAATTTTTCACTTGTTCACTGTGTAATCTGCAGATTACTTCCATTAATCACCTAGTGCTCCTGTTAGTGAGATTCATCTAGTATTTCTTTTTGAAAAGCATGCGATGGTCTGGAGTACTTGATCATGGCCTGATGGAACATGTCGTTACAGCAGCTAGAAGCAATCCATTTTATTAAATGCATTCTGGTTAGGATTTGGTCATGGCAGCACCTTGCTATTTTCTTTTCTTTAAATCTGGTTGCAAGTTTACTATCTTTCTAGAACCATCATCTTACATTTTGGGCATCGGGCATTGAAATTTAGGCATTTATGTATAATTTTAGTTCTGGATATGTCCTATGCAAACATTACTATCAATTGTCAAGTTAATTCTAAAATGTCTCATTAACTAAATTTTAGATGGTGATTTCTAGATTTAGTACCAATTTATTGTTGGCCTGGTCTATGCTCAGTACCTTGCTCTATACCAATTTATTGCATTATTCTGTTATTTACGGTTAAATATGCTATCATTAACTCTGAGAAAATGTTATGTTTTTGCTGATTAGTGGCAGTACATCTTTGCTTTACTATTCCTAGCAGCTGCAGTTCATCTACCATAAACATCCTGTGTACATTTTGAACCCCCAAACATGACACAAGTGATATGTATATGCAGCAGGGAATCGTCAACTTGTATAGTTTGTTTACTGGAATGTAACTTGTACAATTTTTACTTGAATATGTTCAGTTATGAAGTCGTGTAGTTGTTTTTTCTCATCAGTTCTAAACTGCAGTACTTTACTGAATTGTTGATGATGCTGAAGTCTCTAGTTTAGATGGAATAGCACCCCATCACCTGTTGTTGTTGTTATTCACCTTATCCTTGCTGTTCTGTTTTCTTGTTGGCAGATATTTTGAGTAAATTCAAGACGAAAGATGTTCAAAGAAGCTCCAAGACATTCTTATATAGCAAGTTATGTAATAATAGCTGGGTTATCTGGGAATTTAATGTATCTTCTCTCTGTTTGTGAATGAAATAGTAATTATGTATGTGAATTAATGTATCTTCTCTGTTTGTGAATTTCATGTATGTTTCAGAATTACAATTTCTGTTTCATATGAAATAGTAATTATGTATGTGATTTGAAAATGTGTGCAATGAAAACATGACTCATGCGACCCACTTATCAAAATAATTTGAGCACATTTGAAATTTCTGACGTGTGGGACCAGTGTATGATATTATGATATTTGGGACAAATGTAAAACAGTGGAAAATAAAATAGCAAAAAGTAAAAGATCATACGCTGTAAAAGGCCGCATCTAGAAATAAAAAGGCCAAATTGTTGGGCCAGGCCCGTGTAGCTAGAGAAAATTAATAGGAAAAAATACAGTAAAAAGGCTGAATTAATGGGCTCGGCCCATGTAGAAAACCGAATTGGACCGGGCTGAATCTTGTGCCACATCAGCTTGCCACGCTGGATGCCTACGTGGCTTGGGGAGGTTGCTAGTGACCAAAATGCCACAGTAGGAATATTTTGGTCGTAAACGTCTTTGACCATTCCAGAAGAAAGGTCGCTATAGTCAGTTTACGACGGCCAGCTTTTGACATTCTGTTTTTGGTCACAAAAAGGTCATAAATGGAAATTTGTGACCTTTTAGTGACCAATAGTGGTGGTCACAAGTTGACATATTTCTTGTAGTGCAGGGGCTCGAGAGGGCGCGGTGCCACCATCACCGGTCGGCTGGTCAGTTATCTCTTGAGGTCTTTAAAGGTCGCATCAGCTTCAGGGGTCCACTCAAATGACCCCTTCTTTTTCATCAGCTTGAAGAATGGGAGGGCGCGTTCCCCTAGTTTGGAGGTGAAGCACCCCGGAGAGGTCATGCAGCCCGCCGGCTTCTGCATCTCCTTGAGCATCTGCGGAGGGTTCATGTCTTCTATGGCCTTGACCTTCTCCAGATTAGCCTCGATTCCTCTGTGCGACACTAGGAAACCCAGCAGCTTGCCAGAGGGAACCCTGAACACGCACTTCTCGGGATTGAGCCACAGGTCCACCTTGCGCAAGCTGGCAAACGTTTCCTTCAAATCCTCAATCAGGGTCTTAGCCTCCCGATACTTCACCACTATGTCATCAACATAAGCCTCAGCGTTCCTCCCGAGCTGCCGGCCCAGGGCGACGTGCATCAGTCGCTGAAAGGTAGCCCCGGCATTGCGCATCCCGAAAGGCATGAAGGTGTAGCAGTACACCCCACAGGGGGTCAGGAACACCGTCTTCTCCACATCTTGCACAGCCATCTTGATCTGATGGTAGCCTGAGAAGGCATCCAAAAAGCATAGCAGGTCGCACTCGGTGGTGGAGTCGATGATCTGGTCGATGCGTGGAAGCGGAAAGGGATCCTGAGGGCAAGCCTTGTTGAGGTTGGTGAAGTCGGCAGACATGCACTCCTTTCCTCCTTTCTTGGGGAAGATGACCGGGTTTGCCAGCCATTCCGGGTACCGCACCTCCTGAATGACTCCAGCATCCTGCATCTTGCGGGTTTCTTGGACAATGAACGCCTGCTTCTCTATGGACTGCCGTCGAGCCTTCTCCTGCACTAGGCGCATGTTTGGGCATACCCTCAGGTGATGCTCGATTATTCCCCTTGGAATCCCGACCAGGTCCTTGGGCTCCCATGCGAACACTTCCTTGTTGGCGCGCAAGAAGCTGACCAACGCTTTCTCTTGGTCCTGGGGGAGGCCAGCTCCCATGGTGAAGGTGGCTCCTGATGCCCCATCCTCATCAACTGGCACTTGCTTCATCTCGGCTCGGTCTTGGGAAAATAACTGCTTCTTCTTGGCTGGTGCTGCCCTCGGAGCCTCAGGGCCCCCTTTCTCACTCGGCTGCACGGATGATGCAGTCTTGAAGATGAGCTTGAGGGCCCGCAGCACATCCTTGGTGTCCCCTGCCACCGTGAGGACACCGCTGCTACCTGGCATCTTCATGAGGTTGTAGGCCGGATGGGTTGCCGCCATGAACTTGGCCAGGGCTGGGTACCCAAGGATGGAGTTGTATGGCAGATCGATATGGGCGATGTCGAAATCGATGAGCTTGGTGCGGTAGTTGTCACGGGTCCCGAAAGTGATGGGGGGCGGATTTGCCCCAGGGGGCTGGTGGAGCCATCACCGACCCGGGAGAAGGGCTTGGCGGGGTGGAGTAGGCCGTGTGGCACGTGAAGCAGGCTGAATGCCTCCACGGAGAGCATGTTGAGGCCGGCTCCGCCGTTGATGAGGGTCTTGGTGACCGCCATGTTGTAGATTGTGGGGGTGCAGAGCATCGGGAGCGTGCCTGCCCCTGCCGTGGTAACTGGATGATCTTCTGGGCCGAAGGTGAGGTCGGCCTTAGGGGCCGCCCAGCCCGGGGGAGCCCCCGAGCTCACCTGGGAGGCACTTACTGAAGGAAATATGCCCTAGAGGCAATAATAAAGGTATTATTTATTTCCTTATATCATGATAAATGTTTATTATTCATGCTAGAATTGTATTAACCGGAAACATAATACATGTGTGAATACATAGACAAATAGAGTGTCACTAGTATGCCTCTACTTGACTAGCTCGTGAATCAAAGATGGTTAAGTTTCCTAACCATAGACATGAGTTGTCATTTGATTAACGGGATCACATCATTAGAAGAATTATGTGATTGACTTGACCCATTCCATTAGCTTAGCACTTGATCGTTTAGTATGTTGCTATTGCTTTTTTCATGACTTATACATGTTCCTATGACTATGAGATTATGTAACTCCCGTTTACCGTAGGAACACTTTGTGTGCTACCAAACGTCACAATGTAACTAGGAGATTATAAAGGTGCTCTACAGGTGTCTCCAAAGGTACTTGTTGAGTTGACGTATTTCGAGATTAGGATTTGTCACTCCGATTGTCGGAGAGGTATCTCTGGGCCCTCTCGGTAATGCACATCACTATAAGCCTTGCAAGCAATGTAGCTAATGAGTTAGTTATGGGATGATGCATTATGGCCTCGGAACACTCAGGTTAAACTTGACGAGCCTAGCATGTACAGATATGGCCTCGGAACACTGAGACCGAAAGGTCGAGCGTGAATCATATATTAGATATGATCAACATAGTGATGTTCACCATTGAAAACTACTTCATCTCACGTGATGATCGGACATGGTTTAGTTGATTTGGATCACGTGATCGCTTAGATGATTAGAGAGATGTCTATCTAAGTGGGAGTTCTTAAGTAATATGATTAATTGAACTTTAATTTATCATGAACTTAGTCCTGAAAGTATTTTGCAAATTATGTTGTAGATCAATAGCTCGCATTGTTGCTTCCCTATGTTTATTTTTGATATGTTCCTAGAGAAAAACTATGTTGAAAGATGTTAGTAGCAATGATGCGGATTGGATCCATGATCTGAGGATTGTCCTCATTGCTGCACAGAAAATTTATGTCCTTGATGCACCGCTAGGTGACATGACCTGTTGCAGGAGCAGATGCAGACGTTATGAATGTTTGGCTAGCTCAATATGATGACTACTTGATAGTTTAGTGCACCATACTTGATAGTTTAGGAGCAGATGCAGACGTTATTTATTTCCTTATATCATGATAAATGTTTATTATTCATGCTAGAATTGTATTAACCGGAAACATAATACATGTGTGAATACATAGACAAATAGAGTGTCACTAGTATGCCTCTACTTGACTAGCTCGTGAATCAAAGATGGTTAAGTTTCCTAACCATAGACATGAGTTGTCATTTGATTAACGGGATCACATCATTAGAAGAATTATGTGATTGACTTGACCCATTCCATTAGCTTAGCACTTGATCGTTTAGTATGTTGCTATTGCTATTTTCATGACTTATACATGTTCCTATGACTATGAGATTATGTAACTCCCGTTTACCGTAGGAACACTTTGTGTGCTACCAAACGTCACAATGTAACTGGGTGATTATAAAGGTGCTCTATAGGTGTCTCCAAAGGTACTTGTTGAGTTGACGTATTTCGAGATTAGGATTTGTCACTCCGATTGTCGGAGAGGTATCTCTGGGCCCTCTCGGTAATGCACATCACTATAAGCCTTGCAAGCAATGTAGCTAATGAGTTAGTTATGGGATGATGCATTATGTAACGAGTAAAGAGACTTGTCGATAACGAGATTGAACTAGGTATTGAGATACCGACGATCGAATCTCGGTAAGTAACATATCGATGACAAAGGGAACAACGTATGTTGTTATGCGGTTTGACCGATAAAGATCTTCGTAGAATATGTGGGAGCCAATATGAGCATCCAGGTTCCGCTATTGGTTATTTACCGGAGACGTGTCTCGGTCATGTCTACATAGTTCTCGAACCCGTAGGGTCCGCACGCTTAAAGTTCGATGACGGTTATATTATGAGTTTATGTGTTTTGATGTACCGAAGGAGTTTGGAGTCTCGTATGAGATCGGGGACATGACGAGGAGTCTCGAAATGGTCGAGACGTAAAGATCGATATATTGAACGACTATATTCAGACATCGGAAAGGTTCCGAGTGATTCGGGTATTTTTCGGAGTACCGGGGAGTTACGGGAATTCGTATTGGGCTTTAATGGGCCATACAGGAAAGGAGAGAAAGGCCCCAAAGGGTGGCCGCACGCCTCCCCATGGACTAGTTCGAATTGGACTAGGGAGGGGGCGCCCCCTTCCTTCCTTCTCCTTCTCTCTTCCCTTCTCCTACTCCCACAAGGAAAGGAGGAGTCCTACTCCCGATGGAGTAGGACTCCCCCCTTGGCGCACCCTCCTCCTAGGCCGGCCGCCTCCCCCTTGCTCCTTTATATACGGGGGCAGGGGGCACCCCATAGAGACAACAATTGATTCCTTGGATCTCTTAGCCGTGTGCGGTGCCCCCTCCACCATAATCCACCTCGATAATATCGTAGCGGTGCTTAGGCAAAGCCCTGCATCGGTAGAACATCATCATCATCACCACGCCGTCGTGCTGATGGAACTCTCCCTCAAAGCTCGGCTAGATCGGAGTTCGAGGAACGTCATCGAGCTGAACGTGTGCTGAACTCGGAGGTGCCGTACATTCGGTACTTGATCGGTCAGATCATGAAGACGTATGACTACATCAACCGCGTTGTGCTAACGCTTACGCTTTCGGTCTACGAGGGTACGTGGACAACACTCTCCCCTCTCGTTGCTATGCATCACCACGATCTTGCGTGTGCGTAGGATTTTTTTTGAAATTACTACGTTCCCCAACAGTGGCATCCGAGCCTGGTTTTATGCGTAGATGTTACATGCACGAGTAGAACACAAGTAAGTTGTGGGCGATACAAGGCATACTGCTTACCAACATGTCATACTTTGATTCGGTGGTATTGTTGGATGAAGCGGCCCAGACCGACATTACGCGTACGCTTACGCGAGACTGGTTCTACCGACTTGCTTTGCACACAGGTGGCTGGCGGGTGTCAGTTTCTCCAACTTTAGTTGAACCAAGTGTGGCTACGCCCGGTCCTTGAGAAGGTTAAAACAGCACTAACTTGACGAACTATCGTTGTGGTTTTAATGCATAGGTAAGAATGGTTCTTGCTCAGCCCGTAGCAGCCACGTAAAACTTGCAACAACAAAGTAGAGGACGTCTAACTTGTTTTTGCAGGGCATGTTGTGATGTGATATTGTCAAGACGTGATGAGATATAAGTTGTTGTATGAGATGATCATGTTTTGTTGAAGTTATTGGCAACTGGCAGAAGCCTTATGGTTGTCTCTTTATTGCATACGATGCAAGCGCCAAATAATTGCTTTACTTTATCGCTATGCGATAGCAATAGTTGCAAGAGCAATATTTGGCGATACGACCATGTGACGACACATTGATATAGATCAAGATGATGGAGATCATGGTGTCGTGCCGGTGAGGATAGAGATCATGACAGTACTTTGAAGATGGAGATCAAAGGCGCAAGATGATCATGGCCATATCATGTCACACATTTTGATTGCATATGATGTTTATCTTTTATACATCTTATTTTGCTTAGTTCGACGGTAGCTTTATAAGATGATCTCTCACTAAATTTCAAGGTATAAGTGTTCTCCCTGAGTATGCACCGCTGCGAAAGTTCTTCGTGCTGAGACACCACGTGAAGATCGGGTGTGATAGGCTATACGTTCAAATACAACGGGTGCAAAATAGTTGCACACACGGAATACTCAGGTTAAACTTGACGAGCCTAGCATGTACAGATATGGCCTCGGAACACTGAGACCGAAAGGTCGAGCGTGAATCATATATTAGATATGATCAACATAGTGATGTTCACCATTGAAAACTACTTCATCTCACGTGATGATCGGACATGGTTTAGTTGATTTGGATCACGTGATCGCTTAGATGATTAGAGAGATGTCTATCTAAGTGGGAGTTCTTAAGTAATATGATTAATTGAACTTTAATTTATCATGAACTTAGTCCTGAAAGTATTTTGCAAATTATGTTGTAGATCAATAGCTCGCATTGTTGCTTCCCTATGTTTATTTTTGATATGTTCCTAGAGAAAAACTATGTTGAAAGATGTTAGTAGCAATGATGCGGATTGGATCCATGATCTGAGGATTGTCCTCATTGCTGCATAGAAAATTTATGTCCTTGATGCACCGCTAGGTGACATGACCTGTTGCAGGAGCAGATGCAGACGTTATGAATGTTTGGCTAGCTCAATATGATGACTACTTGATAGTTTAGTGCACCATGCTTAACGACTTAGAATCGGGACTTCAAAGACGTTTTTGAATGTCATGGACCATATGAGATGTTCCAGGAGTTGAAGTTAATATTTCAAGCAAATACCCGAGTTGAGAGATATGAAGTCTCCAACAAGTTCTATAGCTAAAAGATGGAGGAGAATTGCTCAACTAGTGAGCATGTGCTCAGATTGTCTGGGTACTACAATCGCTTGAATCAAGTGGGAGTTAATCTTCCAGATAAGATAGTGATTGATAGAGTTCTCTAGTCACCATCACCAAGTTACTGGAACTTTGTGATGAACTATAGTATGCAAGGGATGATGAAAACGATTCCCGAGCTCTTCATGATATTGAAATCGACGAAGGTAGAAATCAAGAAAGAGCATCAAATGTTGATGATTGACAAGACCACTAGTTTCAAGAAAAGGGCAAAGGGAAAGAAAGGGAACTTCAAGTAGAATGACAAGCAAGTTGTCACTCCCGCGAAGAAGCCTAAAGCTGGGCCAAAGCCTGAAACTGAGTGCTTACACTGCAAAGGAAATGGCCACTGGAAGCGGAAATGCTCTGAATATTTGGTGGATAAGAAGGATGGCAAAGTGAACAAGGGTATATTTGATACACAGGTTATTGATGTGTACCTTACTAGTGTTTATAGTAGCCCCTGAGTATTTGATACTTGTTCGGTTGGTAAAAATTAGTAACTCGAAACAGGAGTTACAGAATAAACAAAGACTAGTTGAGGGTGAAGTGACGATGTGTGTTGGAAATGGTTCCAAGATTGATATGATCATCATCGCACACTCCCTATACTTTCGGGATTAGTGTTAAACCTAAATAAATGTTATTTGGCATTTGCATTGAGCATGAATATGATTTGATCATGTTTATTGCAATATGGCTATTCATTTAAAGTTAGAGAATAATTGTTGTTCTATTTACATGAATAAAACCTTCAATGGTCATACACTCAATGAAAATAGTTTGTTGGATCTCAATCGTAGTGATACACATATTCATAACATTGATGCCAAAAGATGCAAAGTTAATAATGATAGTGCAACTTATTTGTGGCACTGCCGTTTGGGTCATATCGGTGTAAAGCGCATGAAGAAACTCCATAAAAGATGGATTTTCGGAATCACTTAGTTATGAATCATTTGATGCTTGCGGACCGTGCCTTTTGGGCAAGATGACTAAAACTCCGTTCTCCGGAACAATGGAACGAGCTACAGACTTGCTGGAAATAATACATACTGATGTATGCAGACCAATGAGTATTAAGGCTCGTGGCGGGTATATCGTTATTTTCTCACCTTCACAGATGATTTGAGCAGATATGGGTATATCTACTTGATGAAACATAAGTCTGAAATAGTTGAAAGGTTCAAATAATTTCAGAGTGAAGTAGAAAATCATCATAACAAGAAAATAAAGTTTCTGCGATCTGATCGTGGAGATGAATATTTAAGTTACGAGTTTGGCCTTCAGTTAAAATAATGTGGAATAGTTTCACAAACTCATGCCACCTGGAACACCACATCATAACGGTGTGTCCGAACGTCATAACCGCACTTTATTGGATATGGTGCGATCTATGATGTATCTTACCGATTTACCACTAGCGTTTTGGGATTATGCATTAGAGACAGCTACATTCACTTTAATAGGACACCATCAAAATCCCTCGAGACGACACCGTATGAACTATGGTTTAGCAATAAACCTAAGCTGTCGTTTCTTAAAGTTTGGAGTTGCAATGCTTATGTGAAAAAGTTTCAACCTGATAACCTCGAACCCAAATCGGAGAAGTGCGTCTTCATAGAATACCCAAAGGAAACTATTGGGTACACCTTCTATCACAGATCCGAAGGCAAGATATTCGTTGCTAAGATGGATCCTTTCTAGAGAAGGAGTTTCTCTCGAAAGAAGTGAGTGGGAGGAAAGTAGAACTTGATGAGGTAACTGTACCTGCTCCTTTATTGGAAAATAGTTCATCACAGAAACCGGTTCCTGTGACGACTACACCAATAAGTGAGGAAGCTAATGATGTTGATCATGAAACTTCAAATCAAGTTACTACAGAACCTCGTAGGTCAACCAAAGTAAGATCCGCACCAGAGTGGTACGGTAATCCTATTCTGGAGGTCATCTTACTTGACCATGGTGAACCTACGAACTATGAGGAAGCGATGATGAGCCCAGATTCCGCGAAATGGCTGGAGGCCATGAAATCTGAGATAGGATCCATGTATGAGAACAAAGTGTGGACTTTGGTGGACTTGCCTGATGATCGGCAAGCCATAGAAAATAAATGGATCTTCAAGAGGAAGACAGACGTTGATAGTAGTGTTACTGTCTACAAAACTCGACTTGTCGCAAAAAAAGGTTTTCGACAAGTTCAAGGTGTTGACTACAATGAGATTTTCCCAACTGTAGCGATGCTTAAGTCTGTCCGAATCATGTTAGCAATTGCCACATTTTATGAAATCTGGCAAATGGATGTCAAAACTGCATTCCTTAATGGTTTTCTTAAAGAAGAGTTGTATATGATGCAACCAAAAGGTTTTGACAATCCTAAAGGTGCTAACAAAATGTGCAAGCTCTAGCAATCCATCTGTGGACTGGTGCAAGCATCTCGGAGTTGGAATATACGCTTTGATAAGTTGATCAAAGCATATAGTTTTATACGGACTTGCAGTGAAGCTTGTATTTACAATAAAGTGAGTGGGAGAGCACTACAGCCTTTCTGATAAGTATATGTGAGTGACATATTGTTGATCAAAAATGATGTAGAATTTTTCTGGAAAGCATAAAGAAGTGTTTGAAAGGAGTTCTTTAAAAGAAAGACTTCAGTAAAGCTACTTACATATTGAGCATCAAGATCTATTGAGATAGATCAAGACGCTTGATAAGATTTTCAATGAGTACATACCTTGACAAGATTTTGAAGTAGTTCAAAATGGAACAGTCAAATAAAGAGTTCTTCACTATGTTGCAAAGGTATGAAATTGAGTAAGACTCAAATCCCGACCACGGCAGAAAATAGAAAGAGAATGAAAGTCATTCCCTATGCATCAGTCATAGGTTCTATAAAAGTATGACATGCTATGGACCAGACCTATTGTATACTCTGCCATGGTTTGGCAAGGGAGTACAATAGTGATCTAAGAGTAGATCACTGGACATTGGTCAAAATTATCCTTAGTGGAATAAGGATATGTTTCTCGATTATGGAGGTGACAAGAGGTTCGTCGTAAAGGTTTACGCCGATGCAAGTTTTGACACTGATCCAGATGACTCTAAATCTCAATCTGGATACATATTGAAAGTGGGAGCAATTAGCTAGACTAGCTCCGTACAGAGCATTGTAGACATAGAATATTTTGCAAAATACATACGGCTCTGAATGTGACAGATCCGTTGACTAAACTTCTCTCACAAGCAAAACATGATCATACCTTAGTACTCTTTGGGTGTTAATCACATAGTGATGTGAACTAGACTATTGACTCTAGTAAACCCTTTGGGTGTTGATCACATGACGATGTGAACTATGAGTATTAATCACATACAGATGTGAATATTGGTGTTAAATTACATGGCGATGTAAACTAGATTATTGACTCTAGTGCAAGTGGGACGCTGAAGGAAATATGCCCTAGAGGCAATAATAAAGTTATTATTTATTTCCTTATATCATGATAAATGTTTATTATTCATGCTAGAATTGTATTAACCGGAAACATAATACATGTGTGAATACATAGACAAACAGAGTGTCACTAGTATGCCTCTACTTGAGTAGCTCGTGAATCAAAGATGGTTAAGTTTCCTAACCATAGACATGAGTTATCATTTGATTAACGGGATCACATCATTAGAAGAATTATGTGATTGACTTGACCCATTCCATTAGCTTAGCACTTGATCGTTTAGTATGTTGCTATTGCTTTTTTCATGACTTATACATGTTCCTAAGACTATGAGATTATGTAACTCCCGTTTACCGGAGGAACACTTTGTGTGCTACCAAACATCACAACGTAGCTGGGTGATTATAAAGATGCTCTACAGGTGTCTCCAAAGGTACTTGTTGAGTTGACGTATTTCGAGATTAGGATTTGTCACTCCGATTGTCGGAGAGATATCTCTGGGCCCTCTCGGTAATGCACATCACTATAAGCCTTGCAAGCAATGTAGCTAATGAGTTAGTTACGGGATGATGCATTACGTAACGAGTAAAGAGACTTGCCGGTAACGAGATTGAACTAGGTATTGAGATACCGACGACCGAATCTCGGGCAAGTAACATACCAATGACAAAGGAAACAACGTATGTTGTTATGCGGTTTGACCGATAAAGATCTTCGTAGAATATATGGGAGCCAATATGAGCATCCAGGTTCCGCTATAGGTTATTGACCGGAGCGTGTCTCGGTCATGTCTACATAGTTCTCGAACCCGTAGGGTTCGCACGCTTAAAGTTCGATGACGGTTATATTATGAGTTTATGTGTTTTGATGTACCGAAGGTGTTCGGAGTCTCGTATGAGATCGGGGACATGACAAGGAGTCTCGAAATGGTCGAGACGTAAAGATCGATATATTGGACGACTATATTCGGACATCGGAAAGGTTCCGAGTGATTCGGGTATTTTTCGGAGTACCGGAGAGTTACGGAATTCGTATTGGGCCTTAATGGGCCATACGGGAAAGGAGAGAAAGGCCCCAAAGGGTGGCCGCACCCCTCCCCATGGACTAGTCCGAATTGGACTAGGGAGGGGGGCGCCCCCTTCCTTCCTTCTCCTTCTCTCTTCCCTTCTCCTACTCCCACAAGGAAAGGAGGAGTCCTACTCCCGGTGAGAGTAGGACTCCCACCTTGGTGCGCCCTCCTCCTAGGCCAGCCGCCTCCCCCCTTGCTCCTTTATATACGGGGGCAGGGGGGCACCCCATAGACACAACAATTGATCCCTTGGATCTCTTAGCCGTGTGCGGTGCCCCCCATCCACCATAATCCACCTCGATAATATCGTAGCGGTGCTTAGGAGAAGCCCTGCGTCGGTAGAACATCATCATCGTCACCACGCCATCGTGCTGATGGAACTCTCCCTCAAAGCTCGACTGGATTGTAGCGCGAGGGACGTCATCGAGTTGAACATGTGCTGAACTCGGAGGTGTCGTACGTTCGGTACTTGATCGGTCAGATCGTGAAGACGTACGACTACATCAACCGCGTTGTGCTAACGCTTTCGCTTTCGCTACGAGGGTACATGGACAACATTCTCCCCTCTCGTTGCTATGCATCACCATGATCTTGCGTGTGCGTAGGAAATTTTTGGAAATTACTACGTTCCCCAACACTTACTTGGCAGTAGAACTGCTTTATGTGGCGGTCGAAGGGTGGTGCTTACGAGCCACCCAGGAGAGCCACGACAACGGGGGGCGCCAGCGCCGTGAAGTGTGTGATGAAGAGGCCGTGCAGCTCCTCCCAGGAGGCCACAGAAGACTCCGGCAGGTTGAGCAGCCAGGCGCGCGGTGCGCCTATGAGGGCCATGGGGAGCCAGTTGGCCATCACCTTGTCGTCTCTGCTGGCCGCCCAAACTGCCTCCTCGTACGCCTAGAGGAAGCCAGCCGGATCCGTCGCACCGTCATAGCATGGAGGCATCTCTGGCCTGAACTTGGGTGGCCACTCCACCTGTCGCAGGGCGGGGGTGAAAGCGCGGAGGCCCATAGCTCCCCCGAAGGCGCGCGATAGCCTAGTCGACGAGGGAGCGCCTGCCATCAGAGCCGGTGGCGGGATGTGGCGGACGGAGCAGTGGATCTCCGACGCACTCCTACCTGGAGCGCCAAATGTCAGATTTCGTGTTCCACAAACCCTTGAGAGGTTCGAACTCTAGGATGCGTGCGGAGGTCTCAACCTACCATGCCTGCCTACTCACGATCCTCACAGCCTAGCACGTCGAGCTCAAAGGGACAGAGAGACACAACAGTTTATCCTGGTTCAGGCCACCTTGCGGTGTAATATCCTACTCCAGCTTTTTGGTGGATTGCCTCAAGGGGGTGAGGATGAACTAGTACAGTGGATGAACAACCTCAGGAGGAGAGGTGTTCTTGAGCTCAAGCGAGCTGGTGAGGTGGTGAGGGAGGAATGGATTCGATCCGTTCGGCCTCCTCTTTATAGTGGTGTCTAAGTCCTATTTTAGTGGCCTTGGTCCTATTCCCAAATGTTGGCGGAAGGGATCCCACAATGGCCATATTTGAAGGGAGACAACAAGTACATCCTATCCTGACTAAAGTGGTCTTCGCCTGCAAAAGCCCCTGGTCATGATGCTGCGGTGGGCTTGGCGATGACCTCCGTCCTACTGTCCTGGCGGTCTTGTTCTTGTTGCACCAGAATGAAGACCTTTTGCTGATTCGTCGGAACTCCGAGCCTGCTGCTTGCCTCCTTTGCACCAGAGGAAACTGGTACTCTGCGCCCGCCTGACCTTGATCGTCATGGCTCACGTCAGCTGAGCCTCATGAGGTGCACCTTGCATAGAAATCTCCGCTCCTCGGGAGCCAGCCTGATGAGGCCGGTCCCCTTGGAGGTCTTGGCGCCGTCCGCCTCGCGATGCTGAAGCTGAGCCATACCAAGCCGTCGATGGAGCCACGCAGTGGGCCGCTGGCAGGCAAGTCTGGGTACCCCCGTATCCAGAACGCCGACAGATCTAATATTGCCGAAGATTGTCGAGGCAATGGCAAGCAATGAAGCTCTGTCCCTGGCTATGACCTTGCTTGTAATAAAATTGTTGTTGCTACCGATGAGCCATTTAAAGGGTGAATACCTTGAAACGTCTGCGACTACCTCCCTCTCTAAAAAAAGTAAGAACGTTTGGATCACCAAATTAGTGATCTAAACCCTCTTATATTCCTTTACAGAGGGAGTATCATTCAGGAAGTAAAGTAGAAGATGAAAGGTTTTGCATCAGCTGGGATTGCCCATGAGAGGAGAAGCATGAACTTAGAAGCTCACAGCCTAGCGAAGGCTGCGACTACATTACCTTATGGTCGACATTTGGGGCTGGTTAGTAGGCCAGAGATTATTTGTGTTCCCGAAAACATTTGAGTTAAGGAAGCGACTAACCATCAGTCGACTGGTCGCTAACCATCAGATCCGCATGATATCTTCGATGGTTGAAACAACGCTCCACATCTAGGTGCAATCTCTCATGCAGTATTGCGGTGCAATCTTCCATACACATATCTTTGCTTTGCATGGAGTGCACGTCCTACTGAACCCAATTAACAATGCATGCATGTAGATAAAAAAAGAAGATGATGTCAGCAAAGATTCCATTAGAACTTAAACTTCAAATGTTTTGTAGCTCAAACCGTTGGTCCGATTGAAAACCCGTTTTCACATAAAAGATTTGTCGCGACGAAACCTTCAAAACTAGATCCCATGTTGGTATGTTTCGATGATTTTTTTTCGGGTGAAAAGTTACTAGACCTAGGCTAAATAAGTTATCACGTGTGTGGTACGTCAGTTACCATCATGTTTACATGGAAATTACCGGGGAATAAAAATTGCTCCTCCAACATTCTCTCCTCATGCAAAAACAGTAGAGCACAGAAAACCTAATGTAATTGTAAATCCTCACTATTTCGAAGATGTTTTATAGCTCAAACTGTCATTTTTGATTGAAAAATCGTTTTCACATAAAAATCCACCACGATGAGAACTTCAAAACTAGATCTCGTGTTGACATGTTTTGATCTTTTTTTTTGTTAGAAGTTAATGTAAAGTTATCAGTTATGTTATATGTATATTAACATGTTATTTATACAGAAGTGACCGGAGATGTGTTTTAAACGACTTCTTCCCCCTGGGTCAAATTTACTGTGGTATTTATATTTAAGTTATCAGCTCCCGGATGCATACATTACCGTTCTATTTGCACATAATGAACCGGGGTATGATTCAATAAATTTTTATCCGGGTATAAAGTTACCGCGTTGTTTATACCTAAGTTATCATGTCTATGATGTGTGAGTTACCATGATATTGACAAAAGTTAACAAGGTATATTTCATCAACAACCCTCCAGCACTCCTCACCACCGTTGCCAAACTTACAAGGACTGGGGCACATAAATTATCAGGTCTGCGATGTGTGAGTTATCATGTTATTTACACAAAAAATTACCATATATTTCATCAACCACCCTTCGCCCACCCAGTCACCGAATTTACCAACGAGTGGGGTACATTAGTTATCAGGTCTACAAGGTGTGAGTTACCGTGCTATTCACATAAAAGTTATCGGGGATATATTTCATCACCCCTCCCTCGCAAAAAGTACCAGGACCGGGATGCATAAGTTTCGGGTCTCCGATGTGTGAGTTACCATGCTATTCACACGAAAGTTACCGGGGGATACTTGATCACCAAAGTTATCAGGTCTATGATGTGTGAGTTACCATGATATTGACAAAAAGTTACTGGAGGTATATTTCGTCAACAACCCTCCCCCACCACTCACCACCATCGCCAAAGTTATTAGGACTGGGGCACATAAGTTATCAAACTATGATGTGTGAGTTATCATGTTATTCACACGAGAAGTTACCAAAGGGTATATTTCATCAACCACCCTCCCCCCACATGGTCACCAAATTTACCAAAAAGACTGGGGCACATAAGTTATCAGGGCTGAGATGTGTGAGTTATCATGTTATTCACACACAAAGTTATCAAGGATATA
>NC_041391.1:500438746-500483331 GCF_002162155.2 Triticum dicoccoides | reverse complement strand
AAGTTATCAGGTCTATGACGTGTAAGTTACCATGATATTGGTAAAAAAGTTACCGGAGGTATATTTCATCAACAACCCTCCCCCACCCCTCACCATCGTCGCCAAAGTTACCAGGAGTGGGGCACATAAGTTCTCAGGTCTGCAATGTGTGAATTATTATGTTATTCACACAAAAATTTACCAAAATGTATATTTCATCAACCACCGTCCCCCCACCGAGTCACCAAATTTACCAAAAGACTGGGGTGCATTAGTTACCAGGTCTACGAGGTGTGAGTTACCGAGCAATTCACATAAAAGTTATCGAGGGTATATTTCATCACCCCTCCCTCATGAAAAGTACCAGGACCGGGGGCATAAGTTATCAGGTCTCCGATGTGTGAGTTACCATGCTATTCACACGAAAGTTGTCGAGGGATACTTGATCACCCCCCCCCACCCCCGACAAATTTATCAAGACCAGGGTACATAAATTATCAGGTCTGTGATGTGTGAGTTATCGGGGTGTTTGTATGTAAGTTATCAGGTTCGCGGTGTGTTAGTGACCACGTTATTCACACAACATTATTACGGGATGTTTCAACAAAAAAATGAGGTCAAAAGAATCACATTAGTGGGGAAATCATTGACCGGACCACTACTTTTTAATGTTCAAATTCGTATTAACCAAGAACAAGTATCATGTAAACTTGTTTCAAAAACAGCAAGTCTGAAGCCGGGCTAGTGGTTTGTGTCGTAGAAATTACTACTTGAGAAACAGGGTTCGGTTCTTATCCAGCACAAGAAGCTATCAATTTTTTTGGAACGTGGGCAAGGATGCGATCGGTAAATGGTCCTCTTAATTTAGGAACATGGGCCGATGGGATGTGATGATGTGAGGAAAAAAAGTGGTGGGAACGGGCCTGCATCGGGGAAAAAAGGAAGAGGGAACGGGCCAGCGTCGGGATAAATGTGGGTTGTGCGGGCGATCCAGACGGGGTGCTTGGGGTCGTGCGATCCACAACGAGCAACGATCAGGTCGTACAGATCTATCGCTAACTTCCAGTCGAGCTTTAGGAATTGGCGCAAGTACTACACCACGCAACAATTCTTCAAAAAAAATTCATGTCCCTCGTCACAATTCTTTGATTTTGGAGTTTGACTCTAGCTCCCAGCAAAAAAAATCTGGAATTAGCACAACTTTTATTTTGATGCTATGAGGTATAAAAGGTTAAGTTCTTATGTTTTCCAGTTTGAACAACCAAGATGTTGTAGCTTGTTGGTCAAAGGGAGCATGCGGAGCTTGTGCGTCCTGTGTTTGATTCCCATCGGATGCTTTATTTTTTTCCTTGAAAAATAAAGTATCTAGCGATCTATCGGGAGGTCGAACGTGGATCGGTCGATGCAGATCGTGCATCGAGCGAATCGTGCGTGTCTGTCGCTAATGACCAGTCGGCAGGATTTAACTTTGTCGTTGAGTTAATAAGGTGTTTTTTTCGTGAGAGTTAATAAGGTGTTACCAACGCTCGAGAAAAAGGGAGCGGTGGGACCACCAAACATCCAAGCCGAGCTTAAATCGCTGTGGGTGGTTATAGGTGGCTCAGTTTTACTATTTCTTGTATAGCAAGGCATGTTGATTGATTGATTGAGAGACTCTTCCAAATCCATTTAAATATCTTGATAAAGTTGCAATACAAATTCCAAATCCTTATAAAAAGATATTTCTAATCCAAACACAGATGAATTGGGGTAAGTATTATCGCCGTGCATGTCGGTAAGATAGTGTTTTATAACCGCTTGATTACCCGGTAGCCCTATATTAGCTGACTACTCTTATTTAGATAGAGAAGACAAAATACATATCGCTATAAATTTTGCGCACAAGCACGGTCACAGCTTGGTCAGTTGGAGGACGTTGATGGGGTTGACGAACGTGTGGTTGCCGGCGAACAGCGTCTGCGCGGCGATGGTGGACACGGCCTGCGTCGGGTGGTTGGCGTCCCAGAACAGGTAGCTGTCGCGGTTGCCGCACAGCGGGACCGTCTGGTTACACCCTGACGCCCCGAACGGCCCCTCGCCGCAGCACGCCGCCTGAAGCTCCGTGAAGCCTATAAGAGCAGGCCGGCAAAATCACAGTTAGAAAAGATCCACGGGCTATTTGCACAGGCAAGGAGCCGTGCCAAGGCGATTTGCTTACTCCAGTCGTTTGTGTGTGGGTTGGCGAAGACGAAGGAGACCATGGTGAAGGCGTCTCCGAGGGAGTAGGCCATGCCAGGCAGCTCGTGGGCCAGTTCCTCCAGCATCGCGGACAGCAAAGGGTACGACTGAAGCGAGAGATCGTTGAGTGGGTCGAAGCAGCCCTGCGTGCCCATCTGCGCCAGCCGGCGCAGCCTCTGCGACGGAGTGCAGCCCAGCGGCGGGATGCTGACGATGCTGAACTTTCTCGCGCCCAGATGGTAGAGTGCCTGAGCAGGATTGTACAGGTTCAGTTTGCAGTTCTTGTGGTTCGTCTGATGCTGTGGAGATGAACACAACTGCATACTAGCAAACTGATTTGCTGAGTACTATGTAGTGGTACCTTCAGATACAACTTGTAGGCGGCGACGAGGCTGGCCAAGAACTTCCTGTCGTTGCTACGGGAGAAAGAGTACTCGAACATGTCGTTGCTGCCGGTACTGATGAAGAAGATGGACTTGGAGAGGAGACTGGCCGTTCTCCTCGAGCCTGAGCTCTGGTGCATGTGCTTGACAACCGTCGCGAAGGACTCCACCTGCTGGGTCATCGGGATCACCTCACCAACCTGCACATAATGTTCACATCATGTCATACGGTTGAAATGAAAATTAATTAGTAAGTAATGCCTAACAATGTAGGAGTACCACTGAGCGGCCGGTGTGATCCCCAAGTCCGGACCCCGCTGAAGCGAAGTTGAGGCCCTTAAACATCTGTGATCTGACGGTACGCCTATTCAGGGAGAGGTACGCCGGCGGGCTCAGGGGGAACCCAAGGAATTGAGCTGTTCATCATCGAATGGTGTAACTTGTTAAGCACTGCCGATCGAGCTCGTGCTGAAGGAAGTGACTGCAGATCGAACAACTGCAATGCACGTAGTACCTAGCCGGTCTGCCGTGTTGAAGCCATTGCTGAACCGGCCGGTGGGCTTGGAGGTCGGGAAGTCCACGCCGTACTGCGGGAAGTTGGCCCTGCCCTCCTTGCGCGTGCCGCCCAGGAAGTTGTTGTTGCCGACGTCGACGGTGGAGTCGCCGAACACGAATATCGCGGGGACGAGCCGGGGCTGCCTCGCCTCGGCGTGCCTCGCCACGAGCACGAGCAGGCACAGAGCCACGACCACGTATGAGGCGGTTTGGTTAGCCATCTGGAGGCTCTGCCGCTTTGCTGTACCTGGGACTCTGTGTTCAGGTGCTGAATGTTTCATGGTACGTCATGAAGTATATATAGGTCCCAGGGAACAGAAATTACCCAGCAGTTTTCATCGAGTTTATCGCCCGCTAGCTGGTGTTTTGGAGGGTTGTCTACTTGTAATTTCAGCTGACTGCGTGTCCTCATTATGCATCTTTTAAAGAGGTTTGAAGCTGTAGAATACGGCCGTATATTCAAACGAAATCAAACAAATTTTGTTCCAGATCGTTGTTAAACAAGTCCGGGCCTGCAGAACGGTGCCCTGGCTGGAGGCCAGAGACGAGGAACCGCGACGGAGACGCCCGGCAGCCACGCACTCACAGCTGGTGCGGCTTAGGACGGACCAGCTGGATGCATGGGACCAAATCGGCATGGCCTGCGTAACTGTAGTGACACGTTTGGAGCTTGCGTTCGGATTTAGCACTAGGTAGAGCATCTGCTACCACAGGACACTCAAAATCCTTCTGGCCTGGTCATCCCACTTTGTATTTGGCGCTTCAGGCGTCACTTGCAGGCGTTTTTACAAATGGCGCACTTCAAGGGCACATAGGAAATGGGCCGGCCCATGTAGGTTGCCTTTTTTATAGAAGCTACATCATCCGGTTTTGTGAAAATTCTAGGAGCTTTTTTTGTAGGTTTTGTAAAGCTTCTAGCTGGTTTTTTTTCCTAGTTTCTGTTCCTTTTTTTCGTTTTTGTTTTATCTTCTAAAATCCACAAACTTATTATCAAACTCATGAACTTTTTCAAATTCGTGAACTTTCTGGAAACCACGAACAATTTTCAAATTCGTGAATAATTTTCAAACCCGAGAACTTTTCACCAATTCGTGAACAATGTTTAAAATCCACAAACTTTTTTAGACTCAAGTACTTTTCTCAAAATGTTTAGATTTGAAAACTTCTTTCAAATTCGTGACCTTCTTTTCAAATTCATGAACTTTTTCAATTTCATAAAATTCTTTTAAATTCGGAGAATTTTTTCAAATTCATGATAAATTAAATTTTGTAAACTTTTTAAAAATTCATGAACTTTTTGAATTTTGTATTTTTTCCCCAAATTTATTAATTTTTTTAAATTTTCTGAATTTCTTGAGATACATGGTTTTTTCTCAAAAGTCAATGGTCAATGATTAATCCGTTAAATTTTGGGTGCTTAAGGCGCCAATTAGGAGGTCTCCTTGGTCACTGTCTGGTAATGAAATTGCTATCCAAGCGGACCCCTATACGCAGCCCAAACGCCTGGGTTGTCTCGCACCCCCAAAACCTAGCCCATATATGGGGCGAATACGAGGATGCCTGGACGTATGTGTCTGCCATGTCGGACTGACGGGCAAGTCCCGCGCCAAAACACATTGGTCCGCCAGGAAAAGAATGTAAAGTTAATTGGATAAATATTCATAATCATTTGGGCGAAGTATATTAACATGCCAATCACTTCTAGACTAACCCTCAATACAAGACCAAATACAATCACTTATTGTATGTTTGCTCTATTTTACAATCTTCACAATTCAAAATTTAAGCGCAAGTATGAGTTTATGCCCTAATCAAGGCAAATAGAAAATAATGTTGGGAGTTAAAATAAGTGAAGAAGAAGAAAGTCTTGCAACAACGCAGTTGACCATTAGGACAAGAGGAAGACCTCATGATCGATATTGTGCAAGTAGTATGGATTGCCATGCAACTATGATGCACATAGAGCTATATATAAATGAAAAGCTCGCATATGAACTAATGGGGGCGCCTCCAACTTGCCTGCTCACGAAGACCTAAAGCTCATTTGCCAAGGCTCATCAATGAAATATAGAAGTCAAGTTCTATAATGTGGATTTTTCCACTAGTATATATGAAACTCATGGACTATCAACAATGAAATGCAATGAAGCTATGCTACTTTGAAGCACTTATGGAAATTTTCAACCATGAACACTTAGTGCTACTTTGAAGCATTTTATATGTGTGCTCTAAAAAGATAATGGTGTTGCTCCTTCTCTCTCACACTTTTTTGTTCCACCTTCGCACACCTTTTTTTATCCTTTCTCTCTCTTTGTTGGATCTTTATTTTCTCTCAAGCTAAAAGAAACAGTCATAATGATCACTACATTTTATTCAACTTCATCTAAATGCAAACATAGGTCTTTCTATGAACATGAAAGGATCCCTCTATATGTTGCTCTGGCAGTATACCGGGATATGCAATGATCTAGCGGAACTCGTGACAACACGATCCATAGGATTGCGGGGGATCGGTATCCTGGGTTACAAGCCCTCGCCCCGGCGACGAAGAGGAGGAAGATGGTGGTAGGTGAGAACCCCAGCTCTAGGATGATCCAGAATGTGTTGGCCCCCTAAGAAGGTCATTGTCATATGCATTGCCCAATCATTATAGCTAGCATTTCATTTTGTGGCTTTCGAATTTTTCATTATAGATATTGCCAACACGATCCACCGTGCAGGAGTCGGCCGCTCGATTCAGCCAGCGAGCGCGCGCACACTGTTAAGTAATTGGGGAAAAACAAATGATGTAAAAATACTAGAATAAATTTAATTAAATTTTAGTTCATTTGGATATACAGTACTACATACGAACCTCGAGAAGTAATTCACCTGCATTACAGTACAGAGATGGCACCATTTTGATCTTTAGATTCCACACTACGCCAGGCACCCACCTAATAATACACAAATGAAACCAGAGACGAACACCACTGTGCATACATATCCTACACACGAGCATCACCATCACAGACAGGTGAAGCAAACCTAATAACGCAGCAGACACCGACCGCGCACGCGGCCCGTGAGTGCTCTATCTAGCACTGGTCCTCCGCTAGCTGCCTGAAATTTATGGGCGCTGCGAAGTGCAGCGAGCCGTTGTAGATGGCCGCGGCGGCGAGCTTGGACGTGGCGTGCGTCGGGTGCAGCAGGTCCCAGAAGAGGTACTCGTGCCGGTTGTCGCACAGCGTGGCGTTGGGCGTGCAGCCCGACTTGCCGTTGAACTTGCCGGAGCCGCAGCACGCCGTGGTCACCTCCTTGAATCCTGCAAAAACCAAACTCGCCATCACCCTGTGAAGTCTGAACTCTCGGCCTGACGAACGCATTTGTGACGACCAGTTCCCTTATGGTAAATCAAGTTGATGTACCTAGTCTTTGGGGGTGCTTCATGATGCTCTGCACGACGGCGTGTGAGCTCCCGATGGAGTACTTGAAGCCACCCAAGCTGGCGCTGAGGCCATGCATGGCGTCCTTGACGCCCTTGTTGAGCCCACGGGTCAGCTCGTTGAGGACGTCGATACACGCACCGAGAGGGTGCAGGCTTCTCGGGTATGGGCAGCACCCGATCGGCGGGACGTCGATCACGGCCAACTTCCTCGCCCCGAGGCCGAACAGAGCCTGCCATACAGTACACGCCCATTCCGGTGAGATCTTACATCTTAGGCCCATACTGCAATAAGTACTGTAGTGACAAGAGGCTGGTAAAATATATATACCTTCACATGATTTTTGTACTGCGAAACGAGGTTGGAGGTGAACATCTGCTTCTGCGCGGCCGTCGGCGTGCTGTTAGCCGAGAAGAAGGCGAAGATGTCATTGCCGCCGGTGCTGATGACGAACAGGGACCTCGACAGCACGGTGTCGGCCGCCTCTTCGCCGATGCGCGCAGAGATGTTGCATCGCAGAGTGGCGAACTGCTCCACCTGCTTGCTCATCGAGACGATGGAGTCCCCCTGCAAGGAATCATGGCTTGAACGTTACTGAGCATGCGTAAATTAACAGCGCAGCAAGTTTACTAACTTTGAGTAGCGTCTACCATTCATGCCGAAAGCCGAATGGTGAGCTATCTCAAAAACAATGAACTTTGGGTAGCGTCTTACCGTCGTGTCAAGAACGCCTGATCCTGCAGAGGCGAAGTTTGCTCCCAGCAGCCCTCGCGTGATCTGCCTGTTGGTTCTGTTGGCCACCGAGAGGAACGGCGGGGGGCTGCGCTTGAAGCCCATGTTCAGAGCTGCCAAGGTGACACAGAATTTTGGTCACCAGTTGAATACCAAACACATGCTGCTTTAGAAATTGTATCCCATCAGAACATCAGAGTTTCAGTGGAGATTGAGTGGTTGTCATAGTTCTTGACTCGAAGAATTTTGGGATCGTCTATCCATCACGTAATAAATTTGCATCAATCACATTTATTACCGGCTGTTGGATCAGGGATGAACGGCCAGATCTCCTTATTCCTCCTCCGACCGTTCATGTTCATGTTCATGTTCTTACTTCAATCGTGCAGCCCCGCCTTCGATCCGGACCTAACCGCCTGCCACCACCTCCCGGCTATCGCCACCTCGCTCTTCCCTCGAACTCCCCCACCGCCGTGCTGGCCACTGGCCCGACCATCCCTCTAAGCCCCGCGGCACAGGTGAACAATTCCAGCGATCCCCTGCACCCCTCTCCCTACCCCTTTGATAAATAATGGGGTTATGCTTCCCTCTAAAATAGATAGTGGGGTTGTTTCTACTCTGGCGAGGTCTAGCTTCCCCAATGGGAACGAGATCCGGATGTCAGGGAAGCTACAGTACCCTGACATCCTTTCTTCACATCCATATGATTAAGCTTAAAATGACTTTGAATTAATTTGCAAATTACAAATCTACTGTATACATTTATAAAAATTACATACAAGCAAAATTATGGTGCAATAAAATTAATTTCAGATCCCCAATGCGTGCGCTCGGGATAAAGGAAGGAAGAAGAAAAAAGTAACTGATGCAACAAAAAATAGGAAAACCGAAAAAACCTCTTGCTACGAAAATCCAATGAAATAGCAGTGCAGCAAAGCAATCCATAGAATTTTTACTGTTATTTTGTAACGAAATTGCTAAATCTCAATCGACTGAGATCTAGCCATGTCATTTGTAAAGGGGAACCCTTGAACCGAAAAGGCCAAATACTGAAACAAACGCATGTCTGCAATTTGTGCATGCTCTACACTGAACGATGCTCCACCCGGGAAAAAAAAGGATACTGCTGAAGACTGTACTCAGACTGTCTCATTTATGCGCGCTGTGCAAACTCGTCAGTGGTAAGCGCCAAACGATCCACTCTCGAAAAGAAAGACCGGTCCCTTCGCTGCACTGCGGAACGCTGCCACGCTCTGCGAGAGTTGCCTCTTCGTCGCGTCGGGAAGCGAGACGCGGCCACAATGATTACGTGCAGGCCACTTTTCTCTAGCATTTGTTTTTCAACTTTTTTCTACCTTCTTTTTTGAGCGGGAACGAACCTTTTTCTACCTGTATGTTAAAATGAGGTAGCACGCCACCGGATCAAATTAGACAAAAAAAAAAAACATATAATGAACTTGCTCACGATCACACATGCTAGGAACGGACGGAGGCACTAGATTCAGTTCCGGCTGGCACCCTCTCAGTCCTCTGTTTCCCATCAACTTCGCGTTTGATTCATCGTCCCCAGTGAACTGAAACGGCCGATCCATGCTCTTGTCCGCCAAATAGCGCAGAAAGACAAGCTCGAACGCTTGGCAGTTCACCAGTTGGGCAGTTATGCAGACATGGCGCCGCCGCCGTGAGCTACTCCAAGCCGGTGTAAGCTGCAGCTAAGCTAGTTTGCGACTTGCGAGACATGCAGAGAAGGGCGGATCACATTTTTCAGGGCGCGCGCCGCGCACACACGTACCTAAGAAGTCGATGCCGTTGTAGCCATTGCTGAAGCGGCCGGTGGGGCGCGAGGTGGGGAAGTCGACGCCGTTGTGCGGGAAGTTGGCCCGCGGAACCGCGTTGCCTGGCAGGTAGTTGTTGCTGCCGACGTCGGCCGTGGAGTCCCCGAA
The DNA here is from genome assembly GCF_002162155.2 of Triticum dicoccoides. Lineage (NCBI taxonomy): Eukaryota > Viridiplantae > Streptophyta > Magnoliopsida > Poales > Poaceae > Triticum > Triticum dicoccoides. Next base: position 500,474,097 of record NC_041391.1, on the reverse strand, counting down.
CACGTACATCGCCGGCACCTTCGCTGGCGACGCCTCCGCCTCCGCCGCCGCGCAAAGGGCCGCGAGGGCAAGCAGCACCGGCACTATCCACGCCGGCGACGCCGTGGCCATGGCTGGAAGGTGGCGGCCGTCTGATACTACTCAACTTCTCTAGCCTAGAGCCGCTCGGTGCAGCACTGCGGTGTACTTGATGGCTGGCTATACCTTGTTTCTTTAGCTTTGGGAGAGGGCCGCCGAGTCTGGCAGGCTGCGCACTTTAAAGGGCGGAGATGGCAGTGGCAGGCTATAGTGGAACCCTTTAAGATCGGTAGGGTACCAATAAGGCGTGGCACGGCACTAGCGCTGGTAGTAGGAGCAGTACAAAGTTGGCTTTGGTAAAGAAAGACGCCACCGCCATGGCCCCTCGACTTGACGACGCAGTCATCGTCGACGGAGGGCTCTCGAGTGTGTATATTCTTACATGTACTACTCATGGTCTTGTTTTCTGTTGCCACAGAGGAACTGAAATGGGAAAGAACAAGAGCAGGGATGGGATGGCGATCTTGTACTACGTCGAAAGGCGCATCTCTCGACATACTTCTCCAGCCAACTTCATGATGGGTTTTTATTCCGTGATGTTTCAGTGATTCTACGTCGTAGTTCCTGTCAATCGTTTTTTTTTCGAGGGTACACCAAAAGGTGTACCGTAGCTTTACAGAAGGGGAGAAAATATGTACAAAAAAGGTTTGTAGCTAGTCACGTGGTCACAAGTCGATCCGGACATCCCCTCCACTCCAAACTCGACACTCTATGTGCTACTCAACTACATGCTCCACTCCAGTTGCTCCGGCCTGCATCCAGATGGCCAATTCGTGAAATATGGCCTCCGTCACGCCGAACACATCTAACGTATCGCTCCTATCAAAGACTCTCGCATTCCTCTGCTTCCACAAAGACCAACATATTAACATAACCACCGTGTCAAAGCCTTTTCTGCTTGTCTTGGCAATCCGCTTTCTCGCCTCGCACCACCAGTCCGCCAGGTGGGACTGCACCGTGGGGCAAAGAAGATCTACTCCGATCCTGGTGAAACAAAGAAACCACACATGTCTGGCATACACGCACTGAAGCAGGATGTGATCCACATTGTCCTCGTCCTGATCACAAAGGTAGCACGGGGAGGTTTGGTCTTGTAGCCCATGTCTAGCTCTCCTATCCGAAGTCCAAAGGCGCTATTGCACCGCGAGCCACATGAAGATCCGACAGGACAGCGGCGCCCAACATTTCCAGATGGCCGCGAAAGGGCGGAACCGAATGCCACCCATACAAAGCATCCTGTAAGCCGATGCTGCAGAGTAGACGCCGGACTCATTCCATGCCCAAATAGGAGCATCTTCCAGCTCCGAATCCAAGTGTACCTCCATAAGAAGTTCCCAAAGTCGGATGAACTGGGCAAGAGTGTCAACGTCGAGGATCCCGGTAATGTCATCTGTCCAAGCGTGCGAACAAAGCCCCTCGCTGACGAGACGCTTGTTTGCCACCTGCGTCCTGACTCTGGCAGCCACCAAGGGTGCAATCTCCGCAACTGTGCCTTCATTGAGCCATCTATCTCTCCAAAAAAGGGCGTGCTCTCCATTCCCAACACGCCATTGGACAAGACTCCGGAATGCGAGTGCCACCTGCTTATCCGCGGTGAGGTTTAAGCCCTGCCAGGGCCTAGATGGATCCGTCCTCCTAAGCCATTCCCATCTAAGCCTCAGAGCAATGTCGTGCTTGTGTAGGTCATTGATGCCTAAGCCTCCGAGCTGCTTGGGGCGGCATACTCTCCTCCAAGAAACCACACATTTGCCACCGTTTACGGCTTCCATGCCAGCCCAGAAAAAAGTGCGGCAGCCCTTATCCACTTGTTCCAGGGCCCACTTTGGCGCCTCAACAACCATGAGGTGGTGCGTTGGCCTCGCTCTCATGACCTGATTTACCAGGATAAGCCGTCCAGGCCTACTGACAAGCCCACGTTGCCAACCAGGCATGATATGGAGAGCCGCATCAACAACCGGTTGCCATTCGTTTCGCTTGAGTTGCTTGATGCTTAACTGTAGACCCAAGTATTTGCACGGGAAGGAATCGATCTTCCATGGTAGAGCACTCCTGACCAGCTCCACATCCTCCTCCTCGGATCTTATGAGAATTGCCGCTGACTTAGCATAGTTTACTTTCAATCCCGATGCCACTCCAAAGATGCCAAGAAGCTCCTTCACAAGTGGCAGCTCCTGTCTGGTCAACCTAATGTAGAACACCACGTCATCCGCGTATAGGGAGAGCCTCTGCATCGGGGTACAACTGGCAATAGGGTTGAGGATCCCTTGCTCATGCGCTTTGATGACCAGTGAGGTAAGAACATCCATTGCAATGATGAAAAGCAGAGGGGAGACCGGATCCCCTTGCCGAAGCCCTTTGGCATGCATGAACTTTGGACCGGCACAACTGTTAACCAATACTCTCGAACTGGCAGTCGTGAGCAAGATGCCAATCCAGGAAATCCATCTGACCGGGAACCCTTTTGCCCTCAGCACCTCAAAGAGGAAGGGCCACGAAAGAGAGTCAAAAGCTTTAGAGATATCAAGCTTGAGCATCACGCCTTTGGCCTTCCGTTGATGCAATCGCCATGCCATTTGCCTAACGAGCGGGAAATTGTCATGGATGCTTCTTCCCTTGATGAACGTCGATTGGTTTATGTGAACTAGCTCTCCCATCCGTGGACCGAGCCTATTTGCCAAGAGCTTGGAAGCGATCTTCGGCAGGCTATGCTCAAGACTTATAGGGCGGTAGTCAAGAGTGGTTGAGGCCTCCGGGTTTTTTGGAATTAAGGTGATCAACGTTTGGTTCAGCCTGCCAAACCCGCGTCCGTTTCCAATGAAAAGCTTGTGCAAAGCCGCGATGACATCCACTTTTATGATCGCCCAGGCTTTCTGAAAGAAGAGGTCGATGAAGCCATCCGGCCCCAGGGCTCGATCCGCCGGCATGCTCCTGATCACCGCCCAAATCTCCTCGTGGCTGAAAAGAAGATCCTGATCCGACAAGTCAAGTCTAGTAATGTCAAGCTTGTCCAAATCCAGGGTGTACTCACGAGCGACGTCCTTCCCAAGCAACTCCTTGTAAGTGTCGTAGAACGCGGCCTCCTTTCCAGCTTGGTCCGTGACAATGCGCCCATCTACCAAGAGAGACGGAATATAGTTCTTCATCCTTCTACCATTCGCAACCAAGTGGAAAAGCTGTGTATTTGCATCCCCCTCCCAAAGCCAAGTGATGCGCGATCTCTGGCGAGAAATCGTTCTCTCCAGCGAGGCGAGGCCAAGGACAAGCTGTTTGAGCGATCTTCTGAGCCACCTCTCCTCCTCCATGAGCACCCGATACTCCTGGGCACGATCGAATCTCAGGATGACAATGTTGGCCACAACCAATTGCATCTTGATGTTGCCCACTCTCTTCTGGCCCCAAATCGCGAGTGCTTTTGCCGTGTTTCTAAGGAGGATGTCAAGTCTCCTGAACGGGTCCGTGATTGTCTCATCACAAGTCCAAGCCTCCTGCACCACCTCCAAGAATCCATCCATCTTCACCCAAAACTTCTCAAAACGAAACCGCCTCCGTGGCCCCATGTGATCGTCCAATGCCAAGTGAAGGGGGCAATGGTCTGAAATTGCCGTGGACAAAGCCTATAGGAGGCACCCGGGGTGGTCGAGCTCCCAGTTAATGGATACAAAAGCGCGGTCGATCTTAGTCATCGTGGGGTTCTCGCGCTCATTGCTCCACGTGTAGTTGCGCCCGTGTAGGAAGAGCTCCTTGAGAGCATTATCGTCAACGAAGCCTTTGAACCGTCTCATCATGCGCCTATTGATCAAAGAGTTGTTTTTATCTTGCGCGTGGAGTATTAAGTTGAAATCTCCAATAAGTAACCAAGGCCCAGGGCACAACGATCTATGCTCCGCCAAGTCATGCAGAAACTCAATTTTCTGCTCATCTTCCTGAGGGCCATAAACCACAGTCAGCCACCAAGGTGGACCCCCCACAGGTGACACGTAACTGGAAATGGAGTGGGTGTCATTGACATGGTTAGTCAATTGGACCCTGGTGGAGTCCCATGCAATAAAAATCCCACCCCTAGTGTTAGACATCGGAAGATAGGTGTAGCCATCGAAATTAGGCCCCATACATTGCATAATGGTGAACTGATCCACCCTCTCCAATTTGGTCTCCAGGATACAACAAATCGCCACATGCAACGAACCTACAAATTCACGTAAGGTTTTCCTCCTAGCTGGCCCATTTAGACCACACACATTCCAACAGACTAACTCCATCCCTGCGTACGACATGACAAACGATGTCTCCATGTCGACGAGCCCCTCTACAACTACACCATGATCGGTGCAGCCATCTCCGTGTCAGCTCCAAGGTCTAGGGGTATCGCCTTCCCAAAAATGGCTGCGATCGCTCTAAGCTGAGGTTCCTGGAGCGGTGAGTCAAAGACCATGCGTAGCTGCTCTAGCGCATCATCAAAGACCGCCAGATCGTCGCAGGCAAAACCCAAGGCCTTTAGTAGAACCGTTTCTGCAGCCGATGCCTTAGACTTCATCTTCTGCCCAGTAGCACGCCCAGACCTGGTGGCACGTCGCGGTGTGAAAGCGTCCTGGCCAACGCGGACTCCACTGAGCCCTTCAAACTCCTTAAGCAGCGGCGGGGCGAGTTTCTTAAGAAGACCTGCGCAGAAGGTCTTGATGTTGCCGATGGCGATAATCTCCTTGTTGGACAAAGGCGTGGCCAACGCGCCAAAATTTACCTTATCCAGCTGCGTCCCAGCAATTTCAGGCGCCTCCTCATGCATGCATGCATGGTACGTAGTCACCTCCGCACCAAGGCCCACGGGACCCAACTCCTGTAGCGCTTCGGGATCCGTTTGCCCCCCATCCTTGTCCTGTGGCGCGGGATCCACCTAGGGCGCTTCGGGATCCGTTTGCCCCCCATCCTTGTCCTGCGGTGCGGGATCCACCTCGGGCGCGGCGTGCAGGGGACCCGAGGCTGGGCCCCTCTCGCCTGCAACGCACGGCACCAACCGACTGGGTTCTGCCCGCTCCAGTGGCCCCACCTCCATGGTGGGCGCCGGCGCGGCATCCGCACAAATCTTCTCCCCCTGGCCCCGCTCAGCTGGCAAGACGCAGTTGGCCAGGGCCTGGGTGGCCTCGCCCTGCCCCGCAGAGAGCGGCGAAACCAGCATGCGCTCCTCGGGACCCCCGGATCCTTCTGGAGCAGCCCTGATGATCGTGATAGGCCCCGTCTCGGCTGGCTACAGAACTGCGTGAACCTCCCGGCACGTGTCGCTCTCCTCCTCTTGCCTGGTTTGAATTAAAGGCGGCTACGGGCCCAATGCTTGGTCAAAAAGCACCTGAGCGGCTCCACCTCCTCCGGCCCAGGCCTGCCCAGCGAACTCCCAGCCACCGTAGTCACCACCGCAGCGCCCAACATCGGCACCGTGGCCGCCGGAGCCGCAACACGTGGCCGCGCGATGGCAGTGCCACCATCCGCCATAGGGGGAATGCGCCAGTTGGACGGCCCGATGCGCCCCAGCAGAGCCTGCCTGTACGAGCCTCCATGGTGACCATTGAACGGACCGCGATGATCACGCACTCCCCGCGTCCAGGGCAAGGTTCTCCATTCTCCACGACCAGAGAAGTCGCCTGAGTCATCCGGCATGCCGCTCTGGCCGCTCCCATCGGAGCTGGGAGGCCGTAGCCAAGTGCCCGGCCCCTCGTGCTCCCTGATCCACCCGATATGGATGAGCGCTTTGTACTCCAAGAGCTGACGGGAGGTCGGCAGCCTCGTTGCCGGTCCCTCGTCAACCTCTGGCTCCGGGACCCAAATTAGCTTGTCCGACGGCACCGCGTCTGGGTCGACACACCAAGTGCAAACCTTGAACAGAGACAAGTCCTCCCTGCTAGCTGTCTCCGGTGCGAGGCTGTCAACGAGGCATGCCGTACCCAGAAGGTCCACCGCCGTTTCCCTAGTCCAGACATGAGATGGGACTCCCTCAATCATAAGAACAACCTGCGTGCGCATCATCCTCGACACAGCCTGCGCTTGTCGCAGCCATGGCCGAACAAAGGGCTTGAACGGCTCGGGGTCGACAGAGCCCTATTTCGCCAGATCGCCGAAGAGAAAACCACAAGAAAGTCCTCCGGGTGGTACTTGTGCACCAAGAAACAGTGTCGCGGGATGTTCAGCTCCGTCGCAAAGGTCTCTGCAGCATCCAGGCACGACACCGGCGGTCGAGGGCCGCCGACGTAAGCCACCACAGCGAGCTTGAGCCAGGCTTCAAGGTCGTCCATCTCCGGGGAACGGCGAAGGATGCAGACACCTCCTACAGCAGCTTGCGGTGCCAGGCTGAGCCCCACAGGTGCGGCGTCGGCCGGCACTGGCGAGGGCCTCTCCACCGGAGCGTCCTGCCGAGCGACCGGCGACAGCCTGTTCGCAGGCCCAGCCGGCAACAACTGCTGAGAGGAGCGCGCAACCTTGGCCATGGCCTCACGCCGGAGATCTTCCTCGGAGCGAGGGCTCCACGGCCTTTTACACTCTGGCGATATGTGGCCCTCGAGCCCGCAACGAATGCACAGAGGCGGAAAAGTGCAGTCTTCCCTCCGATGTCCCTCCCGGAAACACTTGAAGCACATGCCAAACAGATCCGCCGGCACCTCCCGCCTCGCCGGGGAAGAGGAAGGCGAGCGCGAGCGAGGTCCTGAGCTGCCTGCCGCGGACTGCTTCTGCAGCGCCTTGCGCCGGCGCCACATGGCCTTGAGGGAGGGGCCAGGACGGCGCAAGGGCGCAGCCGAGCCCGCCGCCGGCACCGGTGCAGCGTCGCACGCGGCGGCAGGAGCCCGAGCCGACGAACCAGCAGATCCCGGCGACTCCGACAGACCCAGCCCCGAGACGATAGGCTGCAGACGAGACGAGGCCGAAGAGGGGCTGCCGCCACCAGATGCCATGGCAGCCCGCACCCGAGCGAGAAGGAAGGAACAGGGGAGGAGGGAGGCGCCGGGGCCGGGGTGGCCGCCGACCGGGGAAGGTGGACGCCGGGGCCGGAATGGCCGCCGGCGGAGGGGAGGGGGGCGGGGCACGGCTCACCTAGAGGGGTGTGTGAGCATTATAACACGTTCCTGTCAATCGTTGTAGTTCTACGTCTTCGTATGCTAGTACTATCTTAACTAGTGAGGCTACTTGTGAGAGAAGATCCACAGACCCAAGCCGGTAACTTGGCTTAACTAGAACTTATTGCTTCTACCAGTACACTTGTCATTAAGAACATATTCTGCTAGCACCTAACATTCTTAGGCAGATTCGACCTCATCGGCTCGTCTGTACAGGGGCAGCTAGCTACACGTTTACAAGCCTTCAAGGATGGGAAAAACATCCCGAATCTAATGCTACAGCGGTTAATTAATTTCTATGTGTGCAAGTGCAGCATCTGAATAATTGAAGCAAGCTGGAGCATGAAGGCTGGACACCCAAGGTTGCGGTAGCCTATTCTTCTACGTTTAAAGCGTCTAATAATTCTCTCTTTACGCCTAGCTGTTTTCATATTGTTCTTACCATTACTTACAACTGAAGCTAGGGGTGGCAGATGCATGCAGCGGGCAGGGAAAAGAAGATCCTGTGCACATATACTTTGCGTCACTTTTTTTCCTTTTTGAAAGCAACAAAAATAAAACGACAGCAGTGGACAGACCAACCTTTTCCTTTCGAGATTGAGGTAATCTCTGCTTCAGCTTTCAGATGCAGTGATATCTGCATCATATTTTTTTTTTGCGGGGATACACCATTGCCTTTTAACCCAACGTTTATTACACCGTGCATCTTTTTTATTTTTTAACGGTGCTACCTGGGCCTTCCCCACGCCGCGGCCGTTTGACAAGCATGCAGTAAAACGATATAATAAAGGTTGTAATAATAAAAACTTTAGTGATCGAGTCATCGTTTCATCAAGTATGTGCTGGGTTGTTTATTCCTGAATCTAGTTGGCGCTACTGGTGTCAGGAGAACTTAGCGAGGTCCAGCTTTTTTTCTTGCAGAGTATAGTTTATACTCAACTTTTTTCTCCACTTCCCAAAGACACATGATCGTATGATTTGTATCCACCGGGTTATGATCGAGCCCTTCTCTTTGGCATCTCCTCTTTCCGTTACGTGCGGCCCCAAGCACTCGACTCATTGATTGAGCACAAATTTTACATGTTCTGTGGGTGACTCACTGACTCGGACCTGCACTGCACTCATTATACGGTGTACTTCGTACTACCTCCGTAAAGAAATGTAAGCGTTTTTAGTGATCTAAACGTTTTTATATTTCTTTATCAAGGAAGTACTAGCATAATTAAATATGTTTTTTTTTTCAAAAAGAGGATAAACTTCGGCCTCATGCACATAATTATCCTTATTATATTATTTAACACTGTGTGGCAAAACAAATATATGGATCAAAGCAAAATCATCTATCACGCGATCAATGTCGATACACCTCCTTGTTTGATGATGTTGCTAAGGCCTTTAACAAAGATTTTGATTGCATTAGATTCGGGAGATGTGTTCATGAAGAAACTCTGACGTTGTGGAATGAATTACTCGATATGTGTAGTCAGGTTACTCTGTCGGAGTGGATAGCAAGTTAAATGGCTTCTTACTAAATCTGGACCCTTTTCGGTTAAATGGCTAAAGTTGTTGTTTTTTCTTTTAAACTTCTTTGGAGGATGAGAATGCCTCTAAATATAAAAGCGTTTATATAGTTAGTGACTAAAGGGAGGATTCTAACGAAGGATAACTTGTCTAGGAAAGGGTGGAAAGAGTCAAATTTCTGTGAGTTCTGTGGTGATGCGGAGACCATCGGCCATATGCTCTTTCATGTTCTTTTGCAAGATTCTTGTGGAATGTCATTTGTCGAACTCTGGGTAACCCCAAATTACATATATCTTTCTTTTATCTTTGTTAAAATTGGATACCACCCTCTTCTAGTAAAGACATGGTTGTTGCTTCTATTGAAACTGCTGCTTTGATTTGGACAATTTGGAAAACTAGGAACAAATCATGTTTTCAACATGTTTTCCTTTCAAGCCTTGTCGATGTTATATTTACCTTGTGTTCTTTGTTGGATTCATGGGCGATTCTACAAGGAAAAAAAAGGAGTGCAAAAAATGCTAGAAGTTTTCAAGAGGCTATCTCGGGTAGCAACGAAGTCTATGGAAGGGCGCACTGATGGAATCCATCTGCTCAAAGACATTGCTTTGTTTCTGCCCGAGTAATGGGTGGCCCCTTATTGCATTCAGCTTAAGACTTGCTTCTGTTTTGGCTGATGTATAATTATATATAAAAAATGTTAGAATATGTTCTCTCCTCTGTAGTGGGTGGTTTTGTTCGAAATATGCCCTAGAGGCAATAATATTATATTATTATATTTCCATATTCATAATTAAGTGTTTATATTTCATGCTATAACTGGTATGGTCCTGGAATATGTGATTCAATGTAAAACTCATATTTACATGTGAAATGATAAATGTAAAATAAAGGTTCTTAGTCTTGCCTCTAAGACTAGCTCAAGTGTTTTTGGTGATCACGCTTTCCGGATCTTAGGATCGTTAAGTGTAACGATAGTCCTAAAACATCATTGAGATTACGATGTTGGAAGAACGATCATATTGAATCAACCCAAACTTGTTTGTTATGAATTGAGATAACATCGTCTGTAATCAATTGTAATAACATGGAGTGTTAACATGTGATTTTGCTCCTTAGACCATGAGAGTATCATAGTCGCTTCTTACCGTTGGGATTGCTCAAATGTGACCTATAGTACAGTGATCATAACGACAACTTACAGATTCATCGGAAAAGTTTGACAAGAGACTAGATAGCTCGAGAGTGGGATTTGCTCATCCGGCAATGGAGAGATATTCTTAGGGACCTCTCGGTGTGACGACATCCATCATCGTCTGGCCATACATAGGTGACTACGTCACGGGGATGCCGGAACACGATAACGAGAAATAAGAACAAAACATGTAATGAGGATAACGGTATAATGAGCATATGATGACTCGGGAGGATACCAATGCATCCTGGGTTTTTTGAAGTATCGCAAAGCAAAGGAAACATCACATAATAACTAAAGGTTCACGCAATATTATTTGTGTGCTCATAGGGATCGATATGGACGTCCACAGTTTCACTATCGGTCATTGAACGAAGGGCCATTCATGTCTACGAGTTACCGAACGTACGGGGTCACAAGCTTAAGGCAGTCATGATATGCTGAGTGTTAGTAGGACATGAGTGTTGGGGAATGTTGCATGGAAAACAAAAAAAATTCTACACACGCGCAAGATCTATCCATGAAGATGCATAGCTCCGAGAGGGGGAGAGAATCTTCATACCCTTGAAGATCGCTAAGTGGAAGCGTTTATCAAGGCGGTTGATGAATTCATACACCTTCACGACCCGTCTCGATCAAGTACCGAACGTACAGCAACTCCGTGTTCAACACACGTTTAGCTCGATGACATCCTCGCCTTCTTGATCCAGCAAGACGGGCGAAGTAGTAGATGAGTTCCGGCAACACGACGGCGTGGTGAAGGTGGTGGTGAAGAACAATCTCCGCAGGGCTTTGCCAAGCACTACGAAAACTATGACGGAGGATAAACTAGAGGGATGGGGTTGCTGGCACATGGCTTGGTGTATCTTGATGTGTTCCAGGTGCTAGCCCTGCCCCTCTATTTATATGTTGAGCCTTGGGATCGTAACTTGGAGAAAGAGCCTCCTCAAATCGGTTTTGCCCGCAAGGAAGAGTCCTTCTCGGACTTCCAGGACCAGACGCCACAAACCTTGGCGTCTGGCCCAAACGCCATGGGCTTCGGCATCTGGCCCAGGGCCAGACGCCAGGGTCTCCGACGTTTGGCCCCCTGGCCTCCGCAAAACTCCTTTTGCACTGACCTAAACCACCGTGGGCTTTACCCCTTGGCCTAACCATATCATCATATATATTAATCTTTACCTTTGGACCATTCCAGAGCTCCTCGTCATGTTCTTGATCTCATCCGGGACTCCGAACAACATTCGGTCACCAACATATATAACTCATACAATACTATATCGTCAACAAATGTTAAGCGTGCGGACCCTACGGGTTCGAGAACTATGTAGACATGACTGAGACACCTCTCTAGTCGATAACCAATAGAGGAAGCTGGATGCCCATATTGTCTCCTACATATTCTACGAAGATCTTTATTGGCCGAACCTTATGACAACATACGTAATTGCCTTTGTCCATCGGTATGTCACTTGCCCGAGATTCGATCGTTGGTATCTTCATACCTAGTTCAATCTTGTTCTGGCAAGTCTCTTTACTCGTTCCATAATACATCACCTTATAACTAACTCCTTAGTCATTCGCTTGCAAGCTTATGATGTGTATTACCAAGAGGGCCCAGAGATACCTCTACGATACTCGGAGTGACAAATCCCAATCTCGATCCATGACAACTCAACAAATACCTTCGGAGATACCTGTAGAGCATCTTTATGATCACCCAGTTACGTTGTGACGTTTGATAGCATACAAGGTATTCCTCCGGTATCCGGGAATTGCATGATCTCATAGTCAAAGGAATATGCATTTAACATTAAGAAAAGCAATAGCAATAAACTGAATGATCATATGCTAAGCTAACAGATGGGTCTTGTCCATCACATCATTCTCCTAATGATGTGATCCCATTATCAAATGACAAATCATGTGTATGGTTAGGAAACCTTAACCATCTTTGATCAATGAGCTAGTTTAGTAGAGGCTCACTAAGGACACGGTATTTGTTTATGTATCCACACATGTATTTAAGTTTCCGGTCAATACAATTCTAGCATGAATAATAAACCTTTATCATGATTAAGAAAATATAATAATAACCATTTTATTATTGCCTACAGGGAATATTTCCATAAGTCTCCCACTTGCACTAGAGTCAATAGTCTAGTTCACATCGCCATGTGAATAACACCCATAGTTCACATCGCCATGTGACCAACACCCAAAGAGTTTACTAGAGTCAATAATCTAGTTCACATCGCCATGTGATTAACACCCAAAGAGTACTAAGGTGTGATCATGTTTTGCTTGTGAGAGAAATTTAGTCAAGGGGTCTGTCATATTCAGATCTGTATGTATTTTGCAAATTTCTATGTCTATAATGCTCTGCATGGAGCTACTCTAGCTAATTGCTTCCACTTTCAACACATATCCAGATTGAGACTCAGAGTCATCTGAATCGGTGTCAAAACTTGCATCGACGTAACCCTTCACGACGAACTCTTTATCAGTTCCATAATTGAGAAATATTTCCTTAGTCCTCTTAGGTAACTAAGGATATTCTTGACCGATGTCCAGTGATCTACACCTAGATCATTATTGTACCCCCTTGCTAAATTTATGGCAAGGTACACAATAGGTCTGGTACACAGTATGGTATACTTTATAGAACCTATGCCTGAGGCATAGGGAATGACTTTCATTCTCTCTCTATCTTCTGTCATGGTCGGGGCTTGAGTCTTACTCAACTTCACACCTTGCAACATAGGTAAGAACTCTTTCTTTGCTTGATCTATTTTGAACTTCTTCAAAACTTTGCCAAAGTATATACTTTGTGAAAGTCCTATTAAGCGTCTCGGTTTATCCCTATAGATCTTGATGCCCAATATATAAGTGTTCGCACACGAACACGTCACCATGTACCTCCAACGCCGAGGGTGATGCACCGCAGCTCACGTTGAAGGAGGCCCGTCCGGAAGCGTGGTACGCAAGCAATCCGGCGGGTACTTTTCAGGACCCAAAACCCCATGCGTCCGGGAGGAACCCCTTCTGGACACGCGGCGGCTATGGGCTACCCAAGGTCGGTTCGCACGCCCCTAGAGCCTCGAGGATCGCTGCCCTTCAACACGAAGAACAAACGAAGAACGAGAGAGAAAGAACCAGGGAGAGATGTAAAGCTAGGGTAAAAAGTAGATGGATTTTGTGATTGTGTGTTGTTCAATCGGCTGCCACCCCTTAGGTAAATAAGAGGCGGATGGACTTCCCGTACAAGAAAAGGACTCTAAATCACGTCCAAAGCTTTCCAAAATTAACCGAACTCGGATTTAGGTAAGTATGGAACATCAGTTCGGTTTTTAGGTCCCACATGCCACAAACGACCTTGGATGAATATGAGCCTAAAAGAAAATTTGACCGTTTCGACGACACGAACAACTTTCATGTTGAACGTTTTTAGATTCGAGGCCATATTCAGGGCCGAATAACTCTTGCAAAACAGACGGTTACTCGCGCTACCCATCAGACACCATGTCTGATCGGGCGCGTCACTTTTGCCCCGTGACAGGGCCGCACTCAGGTGGCTATAACTTTTACATATGATCTCGGATTGATACAATTTGTATATCAAAATCGATCATTTCGACGAGGCGAAGACAATTTGTGTAGATCAGTTTTCCATATGAGGTCGTCTCGGGGGCGCAATCAGCCAAATAGTGTTGTGGACACAAAATCTCAGTATTTCGAACACAACTTCGGCCTTAGAAATGAGATCGGATGGCTATGACCCAAATATCAAAGTTTCTCCTCTTGATGATACAGAAATTTCTCACTTTGAGCACTTTTCCATTTAAGGCCTTCTTAATTATGTTTTTAACCATGCCAAAATCTGGTGTCAACACGTGCCTCCCTGTTTTTCCGCAAAACTTTTGTGCCGAAAAATAACTTGCACGAAGTTTTTCTAAGCGCGATGTCAACACTCCATCGGCCATTTTTTACATGCTTAGGATGATAAGTATATATCCGCCATTTATATTAGGAACAAAAGTGAAGCTAATCGAACATATAATGATTTGGTAATATCCTTTCATGATGTAAGAAATTGTATTGCATCCATGGATTGAAATAATCCCATTGAGGGTAATCAATCATACCTGATGAGGAATTCCATAGCATAGGCATCAACGACATAGTTGAGGAACATGGATAATGTGTGGACCGAAGATGTTGAAACCTTCGGCTTGGTCCTTCGTAGGTTTCACCCTTTTCCTTCTTCACCTTTGCCGCACTTCTTGTAATGAAAGCTTGCACATAATTATTATTTTGTGTACTTCCTTTGGGAACCCATGCCATGTTCCTTTCTTCAAGTTCTTGTGCACTAAGTTTTTATAATTTCTTCTTTTATCAATATGATAAGCCGAGTGAGCACCCCGGTTGTGATTTTGTTTGAAGCAATGGCAATTCATATTTACCTTGTGCACTCTCAACTTTGTCTCTTCAGATTTGGCACTTGATTGACTTGTCTCATTTCCTTTAGTAGCCAATGTCAACACTTTAATTGACTCCTTTTCATTTGAGATCGAATTTGAAGTAGCACTCTTACGACCATCTTTTTGACATGGTAAACTTGCTTGAACACCTTTTTCTTGTTCCTTGAGCTCCGGACCGATCCCTTATGATTGAAACGGTCTTTGACATGTGCTTGTTCAATTGTTGATCTTTTTGGAGCTGCATAATGTTTGTGAGATGGTCTAAAATAAGATGAATAATGCGTCCTTGTATCATACCTGTCCCACGATGGATATGGATTTACATTATCATAGGAAGGTACCCGTGGCATTGGCATTGGCATTGGCGGCACAAAATATGGATACAAATATACTGCATTATAATTCTCATTTTGCCAATACCGATCCTCGGGTTTGCGCCTAGGGGGTGGTCTTGATGCTCTTGAATTACTTGGCTGATAAACACTGTTCTCCTCACTTATCTTCTGATATTTTTCCAATAGCTGCGCGAAAGTGACTTTCCACTTTTTACCTTTGTGCTTACCTTGGCCTTTGCTTTCTTTGGTTGTGCTTGCACCGATCTTTGGATTTTCTTGTTGCCCCCCCAGTACGTGGCTTATTTTGCGCAACCTCGATGCAATTTTCACCCTCAAGAATATTATCGTTGTGCTCTCAAACAACTTCCTTACTTGAAAGCTAGATCCCATTATCCACAATTTTTACCTTCTCATGTTGAAATGGACCGGTTTGAAGCAGCCGATGCAAAAATCATTTGCCATCAGGACCAATCGGAATAGACTGGTCATCTCCTGGTGTCTCAACAAATTTCAATCGCCCTCTATCAATGGCCAATTTGACTATTTGACGAAACATGTTGCAATCCTCAAAATTATGCTTGGAAGAATCATGCAATTTATGATACATTCGTCCTTTGATTGATGGCTTGACATGGTGATCTAATGTAATTATTCTTCAGCAACAAGTCAAATATTTGATCACACATGATTGAATTGAAGGTATACTTCTTGTTTTCTAGCCGATCTTGGTGTCCGAAGAGCTTTGGAGTTAAGCAAACGAATGGTTCAAATTTGGAATATCCCCATTTGGCTATGCAATGTGTTTTGCACCCTATCACAGATGTATTTTGGACAAGATATTATATTGACATCGGATTTCTCAAAAGAATTTGACCTTGGCTTTAAATTTCTGAGACGAAAATAGTTAGAATACACATGTCTCAATTGAGACTAAGTGCAAGCCAAGTATGAAACAAGCAAAGCTACCCACTTAGATATGAAATTTTGATAAAGCAACGGGGAAATCTTTAGCTGCAATAATAAGTCACTATCGGTCTTTACAAATGGCACAATAGGTCGACCTATATGTTCTATAACAATTTTATTGCAAACAAGTAAATTTCCCTTCTTCATTGGTCTTTCAAAATTAATTATGAGAATTTTTCTTATAGAAGCATCAACAATAAAGTTGCGACCAAATCGGAAGATAGGTAAATCACTTGCTAGACATACCTTTTCAAACACATTGGGGGAGCATGATATTTGCGTTACTTGAACGATATGTTGTTCCTATTTTGAATAGCTCCCCAACACCTTGTCGTCCTGTTTTTCTAGAACAGATTCGGCATACGCAATATTTGATTTGGTCTTTTCAATAGCCGAATTAACTTTGTTATCCTAATCACCACCTTTTTTGACAATTCTATCCACACCCAATTTGATTCTCTTTTTGACATAATCTAGCTTGGATGGTAGCAGAATTAATAGGCTTTCCCTTTTTTATTAATTCATGTAGAACAACATTGCATTCGTCCCGAAAAGACGTAAGATTTTTCTTAATGGCCCATTCTGGATAGAATTGCCCCTTGACACTTTTAGACTCTTTTGGTAACGAAATGTCACCAAAATTCTGTAATTGTGCAGGGTAGACATTGTATGCTACGATACTAGGTGAAGACACATGTGATCCTATAGATTTTTTCACTTACTCGGCTATTTGCGTGAAGGTGGGAAGCCGAATTATGAATACCTATAGTTGCATATGGTGCCAAAAAAATTAGTAGCATGAGGTGTAGCATATGATGATTGAGGGTAATTCGCCAGATAACTAGTAGTAGCATGGCCAATTCACCTATCCACCGGCATGTTTTGATTAACATATTGCAAGCTAGTTGCCGATGAATAAAAAGGTGAAACACTTTGTTGCATACTATCGGAAGTTCCTATGTGAGGTGTTTCAACTTGATTAACGAAACTCATCATGTTGTTCATCGGCATATGAATTTGTGGGGCTGCCGATGCATGGGAGTTGGTATACATATGTTCCATGTTGCTAAAACTATATGAGACAGAAGCATGGAGATTTTGTTGCATCGGCTCTTGCACATAATTATATGCATGATTGATAAAGCTAGGGCTAGCCGATACATTATGCTCATTAAACGATCTAGCAACAACGTATGCATTATTTGCATCTACATAAGTGAATTGGGTATTCATGTTACCTTTGAGATTGCAAACCCTAGATGATGATCTCTTCGAAGCAAGAACGGGTCGGAGATCGTTCAAAGCTTCGTCCCCAGCGGAGTCGCCAAAAAGTGTGTTTGCACACAAAAACGTTGTTGGAAATCATTACATGCAAAAGAAAAAAAAATCTACGCACACGCAATGATCTATCCATGGAGATGCATAGCAACAAGGGGGAGAGTGTGCCTATGTAACCTCGTAGACCGTAAGCGGGAGCGTTTCTCAACTAGTCGAACTTCTTCGCGCGTCAACCGATCAAGTACCAAACGCACGACACCTCCGTGTTCTGCACACGTTCAGCTCGGTGACGTCCCTCGCCTTCTTGATCCAGCAAGAATTCGAGTTAGTAGATGAGTTCCGTCAGCATGATGGCATGGTGACGGTGATGGTGAAGTGATCCTTGCAGGGCTTTGCCTAAGCACTACGAAAATATGACCGAGGGTATAAACGGTGGAGGGGGGGCGCCGCACACGGCTAACAATTGATCTCTTGTGTGCTAGGCGCCCCCCTACTCATATATATAGGTGGGAGGGAGAGGGCATAGTCCAAGGGGTACCCCAAGTAGGTCAGAATCCTACTTGGGCTCCTGCCCTTGGCCGCGCCCCCTGCCATGTTTGTCAGAGGGGGAAGGAAAGAGGGGGGAGAAGGAAGGCAGTGAGAATCCTAATCCACACTTACCTTTCCCTTCTCCCTTTCCTTCTCCTCCTTAGGCCGACCCATATGGGGGGCACACCAGCCCCTTGTGTCTGGGGTGTTTCCCCTCCTAGCAAATAAGGCCCATATCTTTTGTCGGGGGTGCGCGGAATCCCTTCCGGTGACCCGATAAGTACCCGGTACCCCTGAAACACTTTTGGTGTCTGAATACCATCGTCCTATGTATCAATATTTACCTCTCGACCATTTTGAGACTCCTCGTCATGTCTATGATCTCATCCAGGACTCCGAACAACATTCGGTCACCAAATCACATAGCTCATATAATATTATATCGTCATCGAACGTTAAGCGTGTGGACCCTACGGGTTCGAGAACTATGTAGACATGACCGAGGCACCTCTCCAGTCAATAACCAATAGCGGAACCAGGATGCCCATATTGGATCCTACATATTCTACTAAGATCTTTATCGATTGAACTGTTATGACAACATACGTAATTCCCTTTGTCCATCGGTATGTTACTTTCCCGATATTTGATCGTCGGTATCTTCATACCTAGTTGAATCTCGTTACCGGCAAGTCTCTTTACTCGTTCTATAATACATCACCTCATGACTAACTCCTTAGTTGTTTGCTTGCAAGCTTATGATGTGTATTACCGAGAGGTCCCAGAGATACCTCTCCGATACTCGGAGTGACAAATCCTAATCTCGATCTATGCCAACTCAACAAACACCTTCAGAGATACCTGTAGAGCATCTTTATAATCACCCAGTTATGTTGTGACGTTTGATAGCACACAAGGCATTCCTCTGGTACCCGGGAGTTGCATAATCTCATAGTCGAAGGAATATGAATTTGACATGAAGAAAGCAATAACAATAAACTGAACGATCAATATGCTAAGCTGACGGATGGGTCTTGTCCATCACATCATTCTCCTAATGATGTGACCCCGTTATCAAATGACAACACATGTCTATGGTTAGGAAACCTTAAACATCTTTGATTAACGAGCTAGTCTAGTAGAGGCTTACTAGGGACACGGTATTTGTTTATGTATTCACACATGTATTTAAGTTTATGATCAATACAATTCTAGCATGAAAATAAACCTTTATTGTGAATAAGGAAATATAAAATAACAACTCCATTATTGCCTCTAGAGTCAATAATCTAGTTCATATCGCCATGTGATTAACACCAATAGTTCACATCGCCATGTGATTAACACCCCCATAGTTCACATCGCCATGTGACCAACACCGAAAGGGTTTACTAGAGTCAATAATCTAGTTCAAATCGCCATATGATTAATACCCCAAGAGTAAGGTGTGATCATGTTTTTCTTGTGAGAGAGGTTTAGTCAACGGGTCTGCCACATTCATATCCGTATTTATTTTGCAAATTTTTTATGTCTACAATGCTCTAAACAAAACTACTCTAGCTAATTTCTCTCACTTTCAATATGTATCCAGATTGAGACTCAGAGTCATCCGGATCAGTGTCAAAGCTTGCGTCAACGTCACCCTTTACGATGAACTCTTTGTCACCTCCATAACCGAGAAACATTTCCTTAGTCCTCTTTAGGTACCTAACGATAATTTTGACCGTTGTACAGTGATTTACTCCTGGATCATAATTGTACCCCATTGCCAAACTTATGACAAGGTACACAATAGGTCCGGTACACAGCATGGCATACTTTATAGTACCTAAGTTGAGGCATAGGGAATGGCTTTCATCTCTCTCTATCTTTTGCCGTGGTCGGGTTTTGAGTCTTACTCAACTTCGTACCTTGCAACACAGACACGTACCCTTTCTTTGACTGATCTATTTTAAACTTATTCAAAATTTTGCCAAGGTATATACTTTGTGAAAGTCCTATTAAACGTCTCGATCTATCCCTACAGATCTTGATGCCCAATATGTAAGTAGCTTAACTGAGGTCTTTTACTGAAAAATTCTTATTTAGGTATCCTTTTATGCTATCCAGAAATTCTATATCATTTCCAATCAACAATATGTCATCAACATATAATATCAGAAATGCTACAGAGCTCCCACTCACTCTCTTGTAAATACAGGCTTCACCAAAAGTCTGTATAAAATCATATGCTTTGATTACCTCATCAAAGTGTATATTCCAACTTTGAGATGCTTGCACCAGTCCATAGATGGATCACTGGAGCTTGCACACTTTGTTAGCACATTTAGGATCGACAAAACCTTCTTGTTGCTTCATACAACTCTTCTTTAATATTCATTAATTAATGCAGTTTTTGACATCCATTTGCCAGATTTCATAATTATAAAATGCGGCAATTGCTAACATGATTCGGATGGACTTAAGCATCGCTACGGGTGAGAAAGTCTCATCGTAGTCAACCACTTGAACTTGTCGAAAACACTTTTGTGACAAGTCGAGCTTTGTAGATGGTGACATTACCATCAGCGTTTGTCTTCTTGAAGATCCATATATTCTCAATGGCTTGCCGATCATCGGGCAATTCCACCAAAGTCCACACTTTGCTCTCATACATGGATCCTATCTCAGATTTCATAGCCTCAAGCCATCTGTCGGAATCTGGGCTCATTATAGCTTCTTCATAGTTTGTAGGTTTGCCTTGATCTAACAACATGACTTCCAGAACAGGATTAACGTACCACTCTGGTGCGGATCGTGCTCTGGTTGACCTACGAGGTTCAGTAACAACTTGATTTGAAGTTTCATGATCATTATCATTTGCTTCCTCTCTAGTTGGTGAAGGCATCATGGGAACAGATTTCTCTCATGTGCTACTTTCCAATCCGAGAGAAGGTGCGATTACTTTATCAAGTTCTACTTTCCTCCCATTTACTTCTTTCGAGAGAAACTCCTTCTCTAGAAATGTTCCATTCTGGGAAACAAAGATCTTACCTTCGGGTCTGTGGTAGAAGGTGAACAAATTTATAAAATGTTCATGTTTTCAAATTTTGTTCACAAATTGAAAAATGTTCGTAAAACTCCATAAATTTTGTTTGGGAGTTTGAAAAAGTGTTCCTATTCCAAAATTTGTTCAAAAATTTCAAAAAATGTTCATATTTACAAGTTTTGTTCGGAGTTTCGAAAAATGTTCCGTTTCTGAAGTTGTTTGCAAATTTTTAAAAATGTTCATTTTTTCAAATTTTGTTCTGGAGTTGCAGAAAATGTTCGCGTGAAAAAGTTGGTCGTGTTTCCAAATTTTGTTTTGAAATTTGAAAAATTGTTCCTGTTCAATTTTTTGGGTAGTTTAAAAAATGTTTTCCGTTCTAAAAAATATGTTCGCATCTCCAAAATTCATTTGTGTGCTGAAAAATGTTTGAGTTTTCTCAGAATTTGTGGACAAAATAATGTTCGAATTTGATAAAACATTCACGTTTTGTTTTTGAAAAAAAGGTCTTGTGTCCGAATTTTTTAAAGATGTTCGGATCGGCGTTTAAGTTTTCTTAAGATGTTGCAATGTTCTGTGATCAACAAAGCTAGCTAGCTCAACTGTTTCGAGGTGTATGCTCGTAAGCAGCAGGTCTTGTGTTCGATTCCTGGCAACACATCTTTTTTTATTACACCGTGAGCTACTGTTCGCGAGAGAGATGAGCCAGCCCAGTCTGTCGATCCCCTATGCGATTGCTCGAGTGCTTGACGCAGAGAGCGTTACATAGGAGCTCTCGTATATGAGGTCCCCTGATCCAAATCTCGGTTCCGTCCTTTTTAGATAAAAGGCCATGTGTATTTTGACCCCGAATAGAAGCCCATGTCAGTATTTTTGAAATTTTTTTCAAGTACACGGACATTTTTGGTTCATTTCATTCCAAAAATGTTCACCAATGTTAAAAAATGTTCATTGAATTCATTTTTTGTTCATGGATCAAAATTAAATTTTTTTATTTAAACTAAAATTTTTTCAGCAACTTTAACATGTGTTCATTGATTTTAAAAAATTGTCCGTCAAATTGAAAAAAATTTCATCCATTTTTCCAAAAGATTGTTCTTGAATACAAATTTTGTTCATCAAGTTAAAAACATGTTCATCAAATTAAAAGTTTGTTGTTCAAATACAAAAAACTACTAATCATTATTAAAAAATGCTCATAAATATTGTTCATCAAAATAAACATTGCTCAGTAAATAAAAAATGTTCATTCTTTTGAAATCACAAACATTTTAGAATTCAAGAACTATTTTTGACAATTCAATTTTTTAAAAAACTTTTGAACCTTTTTGTAATCCCAAATTATTTTAACATAGAATAAAAAAATGAAAAAGGGAAAGGAAAAGTAAAAACGAAAAAAAGAGGGGGCGTCCAGCCCCGCAAATGGGCCAGCCCAAACTGGCGGGCAGGGAGAGGGTGCGTGTGTATTTTGACTCCTGGTCCATATATGAGGTCCCTTGATCCATATCTCGGTTTCGTCCTTTCTAGATAAAAGGCCATGTGTATTTTGACCCGGAATAGAAGCCTATATTTATCCAGAAGCCTACAAGAATATTGCATGACTTCTTGCGCACGAGGAAAAAACAATGTAACGATATTATTTCTTTAAAGAATCCGCAAGCTGCCATGATTTTATAACATAAGGCATCAAAAGCATCGGTTCAAAATCTTGTAAATCCAAATAAAGACAAAGGGAAGTTGAGGACACTAGTTTACCATATACCACAAGCAAAACAAAAAGTAAGATCAGTCTGTTGAAGTCGAAAGTCTATTAGCCAAGCAAAACTCACGAACGAACATATAATCTTCTGCAGCTCTGAGTCCCAAAACCCAGTTCTATGTTCTCCAGTTGTAATTTTTATCACCTCTAGTGTTCTCTGTCCTGCCATGTTTGATGAATAGATTGAAATTTTTTAGACTATCAGGAGGGTAAACACCCCCCCTGGTTCCATTTTTCATTCAAAACGAAACCAGAGCAGAATCTGTTACATGACTCCAAGTTTACCAAACCAAGAAATAGAAACTAGAGAACCGGCAAGCCAACTGCCCCAAGTGCAGTTATTACAGACCACGTATCCTTTCCAAACTAAGATCAACGAAAGTTCAAGCCGGGGTCTTTCCGTACTCCAGCCCTGAATAGTGACCAGCATCTAAAGCCCCAGCACCACCCCAATGCTGCTCCTCAGCGCTTCCATCTCCATTGCTTTGTGGTACTCACCACTCTTGATTCGCTTGATTGCTTGGATCGAAGACAGCGGCAGCTCCAGCGGCGTGATGGGACTGAGTGAAGACATGGTCTTGAAGCTCCTCCCAGGGCTCCTAGGAGGCGAGTAGTGCCCTTGCGACAGCTTACCGGAGCTCACTCCTCCTATCCACAACGACATTTTTGTGAGAGAACCTTGGCTCAGGACACCTTCAGTGTCCATGCCATCAGTCACCCCATAGTCAGCAGGAAAGGGGAAGTGAGTATCGATGCTATCTTCTGCAAGATGAGTTTCAGGTTTTCCAGCTGTGGGTACTTGAAAAGGATCATCCACCTCTTGAGGGTTAAATGGATCTACCACCAAATTTGTTTAATGTCAGACCACAGTACACCATTAAAAATCATGGAGTTTCTGTACTTCCAAATGCACCACATTACACAGGCACACACTGAATTTAAGACTAAATGCTTCTTATGTGCTGGCCAATATCTAGCCACAGACAAGTAGGTAGCACCTAATTCACAAGAGAAAATATCAGAGATACCAAACCAGATCTGTTTAGCAACCACACAGTGGAAAAGTAAATGATCTACAGTTTCATGTTCATTGCAAAATAAGCACTCTGGAGGTTTCACAATGCCTCTTTTTAAAATATTATCTTTAGTCATTAGCTTATTATGAGACAGTAACCAGAGAAATACTTGCACTCGAGGTGGGATGACTATAGTCCATACAGAAGGTATGAAAACAGGCTGCACCCCTCGGAAATTAATCACATTATAAAGCGAGCTAGTAGAGTAAACCCCATTATTCTCATATTGCCAGATCAGAGAATCTTCTCCTTCAGAGAGCACAGTGCTTCTGATGATCTGTTCTAGACAGTACCAATCCTCCATCATGGCAGCTGAGAAGGTCCTCCTAAAGGTCAATTTTACATTTGTGCCATCCCAGGTTTGAGCTACAGTCGCACCTTGTTGGTGACATATAGTATATAGGGGCCAAAATTGAACTGACAAGGGGGATGTGCTAAACCAAATATCCTCCCAAAGTCTAATTTTGGTACCATCTCCTATTTGCCATCTATATCAAAACTTTAAAGCTTTAGCTACCCACATAACACCTTGCCAAAATTTGGAGGTATTTTGTGTGCTAGCAGCAAAGATGTTTGGGCTCCTTTTTAATGTATTTACTATCAACTATATCTCTCTAGATTTTGCCCCCATCCTGGGTGTATCTCTTCACCCAGGTGCCCAAGAGACATAGGTTTACATCCCTGATGTTTGGGATACCTAGACCACCATACTCTTTCTTCATACAGACTAGATGCCAATTAGCAAGGTGTAACTTCCTGTTCCCTTCAAAGTCACTCCACAGACAGTGAGCCATCTGACTATTGATTAAGTCAAGTGCCCATCTAGGAAATTTAAAGAAAGCAAGCAGGTATACAGGGATACTTGCAAGGCAGGTTTTAATCAAGACAATCCTGGCAGAATAGGAGAGTAGCTTTCCTTTCCACCCTGCCATTCTCTTGAGGATTTTATCAATAAGAGCTTGTATGTCCTCTCTTCTAAGCTTGTCATAATGAAGAGGAATGCCTAGGTATTTTATTGGGAATGTACCCACAGTACAGCCCATGATGTATTGAAAGGGTTTAATCTCTTCCTCAGATAGACCTATAGGTATGATTTCACTCTTAGTGTAGTTAATTTTCATACCAGAAACGTTCTCAAAGCAAGTCAAAATAATTTTGAGTTTAGCTGCTTTTTCTACATCATTATCTAGGAACAGGATAGTGTCATCTGCATACTGCAAGCAGATGACCCCGCAAGGGATGAGATCAGAGCATAAGCCTTTCACTAGGTCATGTGATGCAGCTTTAATTAGCATCCTGGTCAGAACATCAATGACAAGATTAAACAACAAAGGGGAAGCAGGGTCCCCCTGTCTAAGCCCTTTATTAGTAGTAAAAAAGTTCCCTTCTACACCATTAATCTTCACACCAATAGACCCTAGCTGAGTAATTTGTTTTATCCAATTAATCCATCTAGGGCTGAAGTTTCTTTTCTCCAGCACCTCATACAAGAAGTCTAGATTAACTTTGTCAAAGGCTTTTTCATAATCTAGTTTAATCACTGCACCAGAATTACTAGAATGGACAGTAGAGTGCAGCACCTCATGTGCTATGACCACACTCTCCAAAATAAACCTGCCTTTTATGAAGGTAGACTGGTTACTGGAAGTGAGGAGGTTCATCAACTTGGCTAATCTATTAGTTAAAACCTTTGTAAAAGTTTTAAAAATACAGTTCAGAAGGCTAATTGGTCTAAAAAATTTCATACTAGTAGCATCTTTCTCCTGAGGGATTAGAGTGATCATAGCAAAGTTAAGTCTATATATGTCAAGCTCTCCTTCAAAAAAATCTTTGAAGAGAGCCATAATATCAACTTTCAAAATCTCCCAGAATTGCTGGAGAAAGAGGAAAGAAAGGCCATCAGGACCAGGGGCTCCATCTGAGTAGGATCCAAAAACAGCCTTTTTTACCTCTTCTTCAGTAAAAGGGGCTTGAAGGGATAGATTATCCTCATTCTTGACTTTCTCTCCTTCAGAGAAAAAAATCATCACTGAGTCTACTGAAACCGTTTCTCTCTTCCTTCTTAAAAAGTTCTTTATAAAAAGAGGTGGCAATTTCTAGCATATCTCTAGTTTTAGTGACATTGCCATTAGGGCCTTCTAATGCATGGATCAGTGTTTTCCTTCTCTTTGGTTGGCTACAGTTTGGAAGTACTTAGTATTCCTATCTCCTTCTAAAATATCCTTGTCCCTAGATCTTTGTTTGGCTTTAATCTCATCTTTCAGCCAAATTTGCTGAAGATCCTGCAGTATCTTTTTCATCCTATCAACCTCAGGTTCTGATAACTGTTCAGTTTCAGCCTTGATATCTAGAGAATCATATTCTAGTGTGAGGCTGGCTTTATGTTTCCTAAGCTCAGCCTCAATATTTTTACTCCATCCCTTAGGAAATTTCCTGAATCTCCTAGCTTTCACCTGCCAAATATCTATAGCTTTCTTCTCTTTAACATGGGCTGTCCAGTTTTTAATAACTAATTCTCTGAAATCTGCCCTCAACAACCACCACTTTTCAAATTTGAAACTGGTGGGTTTGGGGGGGCTATTTAAGCCAGAGTCCCACAGCAGTGGGGTGTGATCACTTCCCACTCTGGGCAGGGCTTGTGAGCTACTCAAAGGGAACAAAGCTTCTAGCTCTGTATTGCAGAAAATTCTATCTATGGTGGTCATAACCAGATTACTTTGGTTATTGGCCCATGTGAATTTTCTGCCAGACATTTTGATCTCTAAGAGACTCCAAATCTCTATCCAGGCATTAAACTTATCACACCAGTGGTGATTGATGTTGCCATTACTTTTATCTTGTTGATATCTAACCAAGTTAAAATCTCCTTCTATCAGGGTAGGCTGGTTATCATCTATAAACAGGCTATGGAGCTCAGAGATGAAAGCATCTTTCCCTTCATCATAAGGTGAACCATAAACATTAATCAGTCTAAACTTGATCCCACTGGATCTAACAGTGAGATTACATGAGACAGAGAACTTAAAGGAACTCCAATTGTTCACTTCATAAATGTCTGCATCCACACCTACTAGGATCCCTCCAGCAGATCCTTCAGCAGGCAGGTGGTGCCACACAAAATTCCTGTTATTGCTAATAGATTTCAAGAAAGCAGAAGAGAGCTCTTCTTTTTTTGTTTCTTGGAAGGTAATAACACAAGCTTTGGTCTTGCTAAGTACCTCCACTATGCAGGTTTTCCTCCCTGGGGCAGTTATGCCCCTAATGTTCCAGAAGAGGCAATTCATCTAAAAAGGCTTTTCTTAGGGTGCTTGCCCCGTCCATATTTTGGAACTTTGGTCCAGATCCCACTATAATCTACTTCATTACATGTGTCTCCATTACACCCTTCAGATGTGTGTGAAGAGTCTGTAAGATTATCTAAATTATCAGGCAGTTTTGAAGCTATATTGGTCTCTCCAATCTGATTTGGGCCCCCCTGGCTGGTGCCGGCCACTTTCTTATCTAAACCAGATGAAGCATCTATATGAATGTCAGCTCTACAGGACCCCACAGGTCTCTTAGAGTGCTTACTTTTCTTAGCTATCTACCAGCTTTATTTAACTCAACTACATCTACTTCTACACCTATTTTTTGAGCAGTAGCAATAAATTCAGGGTCAGAGAAATTCTTAAAAGAGTTATTGAGTAGAGTACCTTGATAAGTGTCCTTCTCCTTCTCCAGGTTCTGGATCTTCTTCTTGTTGACAGCTATCTCCAACATGGTTTTCCCTCCTACATCA
The DNA here is from genome assembly GCF_002162155.2 of Triticum dicoccoides. Lineage (NCBI taxonomy): Eukaryota > Viridiplantae > Streptophyta > Magnoliopsida > Poales > Poaceae > Triticum > Triticum dicoccoides. Next base: position 500,446,986 of record NC_041391.1, on the reverse strand, counting down.
ACTCTGGTACTTCTTCTTTGCACTTGCACTGGCCCCCATTTTTTTGATGTGTCCTTTTGAGCTTCCAACATTTGTTCAATGGTATCTTGGGTGGGGTTGAGTACCACTTCAGTCCCATCATTGGTGATCTCTTCATTATCTTCTATCAGGTTGTTATAGATTAAAATTTTCTCTCGCAACAAAAAAAAACACACCATCTTTCGAGCAACAATTAACACGTACAACACAACAATATATTTCTGGCAAAAAAAAACGCAACAATGTACGCTATATATCTTCACAAAATGCAACAATATGTACTGGGCGGAAATCTTTAATATCAAGGCATAATGCCCAGCAAATAACCAATACACAAGCGCCCATAATAAGTAAACAAACTTAACAACATCCAGGACCTGACTCTGAACCAAACTGAAACACAAGCATCCGTCACTGAACGGGCTTCACGGACCGAACCTTCAAAGACGATCAACCCCTCCCACCTTGACACCAACTTAACGTAAAGCAAACACAACACACGCCAACAATTCAATCGAGGTCCGGTCACGAGTCTCGGGCACGGCGGCGATCAAGCGCTGGGCTTGTGCTCGCCTGCAGCGGCGGCGGCCTTGTCCTCCTCCCCTGTCTTGTGGTAACCAGGCAGCTTGTCCATGATCTTGCCCAGTAGGCCCTTCTTCTCCTTCGCGTCAGGGCTGCTCACCTCCTCGGCGGCTGGCGCCGGCGCGTGCACTGGTGCTGGAGCAGCGTGCGTGACGGGCACCGGAGCAGCGTCCTCCGGTTTCTTGTGGCCGCCGGGCAGCTTCTCCTTGATCTTTTCCAAGAAGCCTTTCTTCTCCTCCTCGGGCACTGCCGGTGCCGCCTCTGTCTTCACGTCACCGTCGATCTTTTCGACGACGACGTCGGTGTCATGGTGGGTCTGCACAGACGCGGGGGCCGCCGGTGCGGGTAGGCCCGTCACGTGCTCACCCTCGGTGTCCTTGTGGCCGGGCAGCTTCTCCTTGAGCTTCTCCTTGAGACCCTTCTTCTTCTTCCTCTTGATCACCTCACCGTTGTCATCGATCACCTCCTCCTCTTCCTCGTCACTAGACTGCACAGACGATCAATCACGAGGTCAGTGACCGCAACAACCATGCCATATCCGAATTTGCTAATACAGCAAAGCGCTAGTAAATCATGTTTGCACTTACCGAGCTGGAGCTGGAGCTGGATCGGTGCAGCTTGGAGAAGAGGGTCTCCTTCTTCTCGCCATCCTCGTGCTCCTCCTTCTTAACCTCGGGCTCTTCCACGGAGACCTTCTCCATGCCGGTGACCAGCTCCTCCTGCTTCTCCTTGTCCTCCTCCGCCTTCTTCTTGCCGAGGAGGTTGCCGAGGAGGCCCCTGTCTGTCACCTCCACCTGCTCGGCGGCCTCACCTCCCTGGTATGACTGGGTGCTCCTCTCATCCTCCATGATCGAGATCGATCGGTGCAGCTAAAAGGTCTTCCGGGAGCTAAAGAAAACAACAGATCAAGTATTGGTTCTTGGCTTGTGGCTTTTGCTTTGGCTTTGTGACTGATGAAGGTGTCCAGGCCAAGAGGCTTCCTTATATAGCCGCTGTCAAGGAGGTCGATCGGGAGCCGCTGCCGAAAGGTGTACATCTGTCCTCTGTAGCGCTGTACGTGAGGACACAAGCAGGAAAGAAGGACGGTTCAACGTTGCGAGTGACAGCGTGTCGGCCGGAAATAATGGCGTGACGAGGCAGCGCGTGAGCCAGTGGAGCCCCGACGCATGTCGTGGGGCGGTCAGTCCAACGTGGCGAACGCGCCATCGACGGCATCGGGAGAGGTCGGCGGGCGCCATGTGGAGTGGTGGGCAGTTACGCTCACCGAGGCGTGGCCCGGTGCGAATGGTCGGTGGGGTGCTCCCTCTGGCCTCTCTCCGTGGCGTCTCCTCCGCATCCGCTGCCGACGGGACGCTTGTCCACGCCCGTCGCTGTCCGGCAATACTTTAGGGAGATAATTCAACCAATTGATTAAGTGATCGATCGATTTTGGAACAGTGGCGTGAGCCATTTTGTCCACAAACGATTGGCCGATTCTTAAAAAAAACACAAACGATTGGCCGGGTTTATTTAAGTGGTTGTGTGGCATTAACATTGATTCTTTTGGATGCTCAATCACCAGTAGCGGACGAAGATAAGAGTTCGTGGTGGATTTTGTTAGTAAATGAAGGGTTGCAAGTTGGCAATGGATGCACGTCGGGAGAGTGATTGCACATGACCAGGACGACGAGAGGAGTCTAGAAAGAGAGCCCGACGTTGACATGTGGGGTCGAAACGTTTATCCGCTCACCGGCCCGTCGTGCCGAACCTAGCAAAGCGGGTGGGATTGGGTTTCCTTGCTTGAGTGGATTTGGTCCGGCGGGGTTGTTAAGAATAGAATAGTTGCTTATTGATTAAGCTAATTAGGATTAAGTTAATTGTTAGATAGGTTGCTTAGTCCTCAAGCAACCATGTACTTCCTTGGCTCTCAAGGCAACTATATAATTTCTTGGCTCTCAAGTAACTATGCGTTTACTTGACTGCCAAGCACCATGTGTACTTCCGCCTGGGTATAAATACCCCACTTCTATCATCAATAAAGACTAATGGATCATCTTTCATTCAAACTCTTTCGTTCTTTACTTTTCACTTAAAACACGTTATCATGCACTTTGCTCTCCTATCGAGCAATTTGGCCGGACAAGAGAAGAACAGATCTTGTTGATCCCCAACGATCCAAGGATTAAATGCCTTGATCAGGGGAAGAAAAAGCAATCAGCCGAAGAAACAGATTCGGCAGAAGCAGAAAATAGAGCATTGAAGAAGTTTATTAGCACATGGAAAGACACGGAAGCAGATTCAAAGTCTTCATCTAATTGCCACGCAATCAGGTGCTATTATCTAATTTTCTTTTCACTGATTCCTGCACACAATCGATTCTACTGGGAGTAGTTGGCTTGGAGCATGGCAGCTTTGTCCTCGCCGTACACAGGAGAATCACCACGGCGCGGCTCATAGCCCGGCGGCACGAGCGCGGACGCTAGCGGCCGGAATCGCCCTACAGCGCACTAATCCTCCTCACGCGGCTGTAGCCTCCGGCTGACTGCTGCCAACGGGCGTACGTGGAGGCGTGGTCTCAGACTCCGACAGCGGCGGCGCCATCTGGCGAAGCAGCCCACGGCGCAGCAATGGCCTTCGGCCTCGGCGCGGCGCGGAAACGACACGGCCGCGATGCCCTTCAGTGGCGCGATGTCCATGGCCTTCGGCCCGGCGGCGGTTCGCACCACCCGGCATCCAGCACGCCATGACATCCTTCTCAAAGCGACGCTACGGCGACGGCAAATCCCTAAACGCACGGGAGAAGAAATTGGGGAATCTTATCCCTTTTGGCTCCGTTTTCAATTTAGTCCTTTCTCCCAACGACGTATAAATCCCTGTAAATTATTGTACAACCATCAGGCTTTCTATTTTCCGGATTTTAACCTTCAGGTTACTATTATTCACTTTTTAAGTCTCGGTTTTTATGCACACGTTTGGACTATACCATAAGTTCTTTCCAAATGGCATAAAAATATAATTATGCATCATTTACATCAAGTAAATATCATTTGAAGCCTCATGCTCATATATTACATAAATATGTAATTTATTAAGTCTTGCATGTATATGTCTTACCACAGTAATAATAATGCAAAAGAATGTTTTGCGTATATTTAAGGCATCATCTTAGGACAACAACTGTTTGCACAAAAATACTTTTCCTTGCAAATCATAAGAATTATTATGTCATACTTAATATGACTAGCCCAAATTTTATTTGTGAATCACAAGGTATTGGTGGCATCTACTATATCATTTGCAGATTATCCATCACTACTGTGAGGTCTACATCTTGCCATTTGAACAAGATGACTACCTTCAAAGTACTTTTCCAAATATTAATATTATATGTGACTACCTCGAGATATCATAAGGTAATAGTGGCATCTACTATAAATTTTTACAGACTATCCACTATTACTGCAAGGTCTACATCATGTCACTTTAACAGATGATTACCTTCAAAGTGATTTTCTTAAATATAGCATAACATAAGATAATAGAGATATGAACATCTACTGACAAAAGTCAGACTATGTTTTCTATTACTGCGAGATCTACACCGCATCCGGTGATTATCATCAAAGTGTTATCCTATATAAATTGAGGTCTACACATATGGCTATAAGGCATCAGCCAAATTAAAACTTGCTCATCCGAAGCATTTATTGTTGTTGTTCACTAATTTTTTTTACTCTCATAGTATATTATCTTGTTCACTATTGTTGTTGCTCATCCGGTGATTATCTTGCATACTTGTTATATGCCGAGATGGTATTTTTGTGCTAACACGAACTATTCAAGCCTCAGCTTGCTTGAATATGTGATGGAAAACTATGCAAATATTTGCATATACCAGCGATTACCTTCTATTACATTGGTAAAATACATGGCAGAAGAGCCTATGTCACTATTTTTAATTATAGTGTCGTCCATCCATCAAGATGGATACCATAATTTATAGCAAGTGTCTCAAACACTGTTGCAATGTCCACATCACATTGTGGTTATACTTTCATAGTGACTAACCAATGTCGAACATGCAAATTCTATACGATTTGGCAATGACTCTAACGTCACACACTTCCTCAAGAATGAAGTCCAAAATATTAACAATGATTTCATCACATGCGTTGTATTGAAGGATACACCTAGGTTCACCAAGGATCACCTCGGCCATGATTGTTCTCAAACAAATCATTTTCATTGCTTACATTTTCAAATGCACGAAATTCATAATTAGGTGGGAGAATTTATTTTAAGATGATTCATGACATCAGTCATTGTATCCACCCGTGGCATTGTTGCCACTATAACTCCACCGACGGGATAATATGTCATGGTTATTCTCTTAATAGCTAATGAGCACATCGCGGATGACCACCATTCAGTTTTCAAGACCTCAAGTCTATCGCAGCTCACAATTTTATTACTTAATCAACTTCAAGTTGAGTTCTCGTGATCAAATATTTTCCTATATATAGATCCAGTTGAAAAGCCCTTCATGCACTTTACATCCTCTTAAGATGGTACTACCATTTTTATGATGAATAAACATGAAATTTCTTAAAATCATCATATTCACCCAACGGGTGCTATACCATTATTTGAAATTCTTACTAGTACGAGAATACTATGCAAGTTTGTGGTTACAAAAGAGAACCATGAGGAATTGGAAGTAACGTGGAGGCTCATAGACAACCAAAGATAGAATTATCTCTTAATAGGAATCTGTCGTTTTTCAAATAATCAAAAGACAACTCTCAAGTTTGTCAAATGTGTGGTTATATAACTATTTTACCTATGATTACCAAACCCCCAAACATATGGTCGAACCACATCGCAAAGTTATTAAAAGGCCAATAAGTTCAATGGGATAAACCTGAAAGTTTGCAAATAACAACCAGATTCTGGTAAAGGATTGTTCTCAGAATCTTCATCAGAAGGAGGACCAGAATCTAATGCAGAAAATGGAGGATAAACTCATTTGCACATATCAGAGACCTCAGGTGATCTCCTAATTATCCCAACATATTATTAGCATATACTTGTACTACTACATGTAGTAAAATGTCCAATATCATATCCATTGGATACAATATTCGATAATTTTGTATGTATGTTTCAATTCGTACTCAATATTGTTGCGTACACAATGATTTTCTAAGTATTAATGAATTAAATATTAGGCTTGATAGCCTTAGCCATCCTGGTTTGGGGATGATTAGAAAATTATTTGACAATTCTGTTGGTCACAACTTATCAAGTTACATATTTTCCCAAATCATCAATTTTTATGTGCACTGCATGTGCCATAGGGGAAATAAGTTTTAAGGCACTCTCACCTTAAAATTCTAAGCATGACACTTATTCTTCCTTGAACACATTCAAAAGATATGTCTGGATTGCTTAACCATTATCTGGGGTAATTTAGATACTTCATGGTACTCATATACACATTCATAAAATGTTTTAAGTGTGTCTCTTATCACACACAACCATGCATGATCTTACTAAAAAAAATTTTGCTCAACTTATCAAAGTAAGAGCAAATTCTCCTGAAAACAGGATCTATAAACCCATTCAAATGAACAATGTTGTTGAACTCATTCAATGAGCATTTTTTTGCATTAAGTACTTTATGTACATGCTCAGAATGGTTTAGCTAAATTTCTTATCAAAGAGAGTTAAATGAATTACATGACCACTTTTAAAGAATTGTAAATTTGCCAGCCTCTTGCTGGATACATACGGCCTTACACACCGTAAGTATGATCTAAATCATACCAACTGCATATCATACTACTTTCCCCTTGTAGTAATCTCGTGGAAATCTACAAAGTATTTCCCATCTGCGATAATTCGGTTACATATCGATATCACCACTCCGGCATACATCAATGGGCCCTCACAGAAAATTAGGGATCTATGTGACGAATAATAATTTATCCGTCAATCAAAATTATTCATAGCCCGTATGTTGATTGCATCAGCAATAAGGATATTTTTCGGCATTAGGTGGAGATAAGTACCACAAGGAATGTCGAAAAAAATATATTTAGAAATGTTATTGACATTCAATCCTTATATCCACGTACTCAAAGAATCTAAACTAGAAGTTTAGAGAATCATATATTTGCAACACATTGCAAATCTGCCACATACATTTACTGATAACAAGGTGTTACTAAATTCTATATTCCTGCAGCAAAGTGTTAGAAAGAGTGGAGGTACCTGATAAACCACTCTTCTCCCCAAATGAGAGCAAAAGGGGGAGAAAATCTGACAAGACGAGATAAAATTTCTCATATGCTTCCGCGGAAACAGAGGAAATCAAATCCTCAACCAGTAAATGTAGTTCAACATCAAGTTGAAGGACACCTCACTGGATGCTCATCATCCAAAGCCCGACATAAATGTGCACAAATGTTTTGGTATCGGGACATCGAAACACCTTGACTCCATTTTTTATAGGAAATCACAAGGAGTTAAAAAGGAATAAATATTTTATCCACAAACTTCAATGACTCCATCAGAATCATATAAACTAAAGACTACATTTGTCGACATATATTTCTTCTCAAATTGCTAAAACCTTTTGGGCCCTGAACCAAAATCCATGGTAGAGTGCCTCTTGCACTCATATTGGTTCACATAAAAGGAAGCAAGTAATGAAGAATAGCACTCGCTGTGCAAACGAGTGGTATTTACCGCAGTAATACCTACTCCTCATAAGTATCTTCCACATGGAATACAAAAAAACTTCTCATTCATAGACAAAGTCAATGAGGTGGTGAGAAAGCGAGGCTTGTAGCAAAAGGGTTCACACAGAGACCCGACATTGATTACGATGTAACATACCCTCTTGGTATGAGTGGAATTATGTTTCGATACTAAATATCATTGGCAATAAAATAATAATATTATCCATGCAGTTGATGGATGAAGTGGCTACATACTCATATGAGTCACTTATTTTGGAAGTCTCTATTGAAGTCTCTGAAGGGCTTATACTTCCAAATCCAAAAGCAAATCGCAACAAGTTTTGTGTAAAACTTCATAAGTCACTCTATGACTTGAAATAGTCGAAAATCATATGGTAGTACTGACTAAATGAGTTCCTTCTTCAAAAGGATTACTCGAATAATGATGATTGTTTATGTGTTTAATGAAGGAATCCCAAATTTGATATCCTTTCATCACCTCAGTGTATATTGATGACCTCATCATCAATGTCTATACAAGACCTAAACATACACATAATCATCTCTAGACGGGAAATTTGGATTTAACCAAATTTAGCTTACAACTTGAGCATTCTCTCAAGAATACATACCAGTCTACATATATCCAAGACATGTACGAGAAGTTCAATGTGGATATATCATACCAATAAAAGACATGTAATATGGTCATAGTACCCCTGATAGGGTACAAATCCATTCATACCTAGGGGTGATAATGAAGTGATATCAGGACCTGAAGTTCTATATCTCACTAATGTCAATGCACTCATATCATTGCAAACTTCGTCAGGCCTGACACTATATTTGCTATCTTTGTTCAGAGTGCAACCCCTAACAAAAGGTATATGATTGATATAAGAAATATTAGCTTATATC
>NC_041391.1:500390444-500438736 GCF_002162155.2 Triticum dicoccoides | reverse complement strand
CAAGCTCACAATAAATCTTGGACAATTCTATCAGGAAAATAAAAATATGACCGTAATATGATGTAATGATATTGGCTCCTTATTTGATCCCAACAATGCCATACCAATGACTAAATTCACTATAATAGTCTTCTCATGAAAGTCATCTAAATATACTTTAACGACTATTTCCACTTATCATTCTTTAAAAGCATTGCAAAATATGCATGGCTCAGTAGAATGATTAACCACACTGGAAATCATGTGGTTGAAATTCATCAGAATCACATAACTTGATTTTATCAAGATTCTACCCCTTGTGTTACTCAATACCTACAGGTTATATGAAGAGCAATATCATAAAGCACATTGCTTGTAATCACTTATCCTTACGAATTACAGAAAGTGAGGAAACAAGTTGCAAACAAAATATTGTGAAAATCCTACAGATTATTCACAATGCCATGGTCATGTCAATGGAATTGGTATGACACATCCTCTAGATTTGCAAACTTCAGGGGGAGTAATCTCCAAAACTATAACATGTTAACAATTGTAAGATTGCATATGTTGTACTCTTTTTCCCTTCATGAATTTTTCCCTAATGGTTTCTCATAAAAGGTTTTTAACGAGACAATATAAACACAAGTGCCTGTATATGTCATACATTTTCTCCTTGTATTTTTCTCAATGGTTTTAAAGGAGTTTTCAATGGCATATCATATCACACTCTTTTCCCTTATGAGTTTTCTATCAAAGTTTCTCATAATGGGTTTTAATGAGGCAATATCTTATCAAAGATTATACGTCATACTTTCTATTTTCTCTATCGGGTTTTTTAAAGAAAGTACTCAAGACATATTAATTGTTCTCTAAACTCATCGATGATTTTTCTCCTTCTTCAAAGGTTTTTCTCATATGAGTTATCAAGAGACAATAATCATTATATGTTGCATCATTTTCTCCTAATTATTTTTCCCACTGGGTTTAAAGGAGTTTTAGCAACATATCTGCACTATTCTCCTCATATTTTTCCCACAGGGTTTTTGGAGGAGACATTCAAGATTATTCAAAGAATTTGTCAAGATGATGGATGTACCAAAGAAGAGGCGTTGTACAAGGGGGAGTGTTAAGAATAGAATAGTTGCTTATTGATTAAGCTAATTAGGATTAAGTTAATTGTTAGATAGGTTGCTTAGTCCTCAAGCAACCATGTACTTCCTTGGCTCTCAAGGCAACTATGTAATTCCTTGGCTCTCAAGTAACTATGCGTTTACTTGACCGCCAAGCACCATGTGTACTTCCGCCTGGGTATAAATACCCCACTTCTATCATCAATAAAGACTAATGGATCATCTTTCATTCAAACTCTTTCGTTCTTTACTTTTCACTTAAAACAGGGGTAAGCAGACAGATTAAACTGCCACCCCGATGTCCAGGGCTTCTAATCAGATCGATCGGGCTGGCCGTTCTTTCCCCCCTGCTTTTCTCGCTTTGATGAACGCTTTCGTGGCCAAATGCCGGTGGCGTGTCGGCCTTTTGATTTCTTTTTCACCGTCCATTCCTGGGAAGAAACTCACCGGCCAAGCTCGGGCACCGACCGTACGAAACTAGCTGGAGTCATTATTGGCCGGCTTTCGGTGCACGGGATGCCGTGATAAACAGCGCTGGAAAGTTTGGCGCGCGGGATCGCGATATGCAACGGCGATGATGGGTCGAAACGCCTCCCTCATGAGGCTTTACGGTGGCAAACCCGTAGTGCGAGTGTGACCAGCTCGCCGGATGTACTATCGGCCCTCGTCGTCGGGACGCGAACGGATCGGCAGATAAACTAGTCAGCAGCATCGGATCCTGCCTGGGCGGCCGCTGGCAAGGGCTCCGACTTTTGCACACGGGTCGTACGACGCTGGCAAGGGATCGATTCAGTTGAGCGGCACGCGAGGCGATCGCTTGATAGCTGCTTCCCCCCGCCACATGGCTGCACAGGGCAAGACTGTGCCTTCAGCGCATCTGGCTCGCTCCCCGGCGCACCCAGCCACCCACACGTACGATTTGCCGACTACGTGGGCCACCCGGAATCGCTGCGTCGTTAACTGCGCGACCGCACGCACCCAGGGCTATGTCGACGGTGGGACGTCACGATCTGTACCTTTTTGTTTTTTTTTGCAAAAAATCAGATCATGAGAAGTACAAAACGCCTCAAATATAATAAAAATTACATCGAGATTCATGGACAATCAAACGATCATTGTCATCGCCAGAACGAGCCGCCGACGCGCCGCTGTCACCGCTCCCATACCGGAGCCGTCCTGACATTGTCCATGACAGCCGGAAAGTCTTCGTGCACGTGCCCCTAAGGACCAACACCCTGGAGCCACAATCGTCGTTTTTGAATCCTTGAATAAATCTGAATAACCTGACACCAAATATCGCCGTTGCGTACGCACGACAAGAAACCCTAACCTCGCCGCCCGAGGAGCTGGCAGGAATCTATGCTGGAGCTCCGTCTAATCCGTCTCAACGGATGAACTTGAGGAGGATCGAAGCCCGAAAGACTGACTCGAAGAAGAAGCGACGCCATCCCTCCAAACTTCGCCTCTGCGAGGATTAAAACCCTACCTATCTACTAGCCGGATCCGAGGCACCACAAATCTCCTCCCTGCCATCGGTCGCCGGAGCGGCAGATGGAGGGGAGGCGAATCTACGGGCTCGCCAATTTAGATCGAGGGAAGGAAGGCTTTCCCTAGTCGTCTTGGGAGAGGGGAAAGAGAAGCAACCAAATTTCAGTACTCGTGAACATTGTCCAGATGTGCGAGATGTTTAGATTTCTTGTGGTGGATACCAGAGTTCAGGCCACCTGTAATGGCGGACCCGTAAATTTTCTTCCACATCCGTCCACAGACAAAGGGCAATCAGTCCGGGGACACTGACGCGGGAGGTCGTCATCCAACCTTAGGCGACAATAGTTTGAACCAATTGAACAAAATTCGTGCAAACCGGGCGAATTTTGATATAAACACGACGGTTTTTATTTGAAATGGGATAATTTGTACATAAAACCGCACGATATTTGTGAACTAAAAACCTTAAAATAAAACCCTAAATTAGCCAATACTTGACGGTGACCTAGTACGCATTGTCGGGCTGGTCGGCGGCTCCTCCTACGTCATCGTCCCCCGCTTCGTCGTCGGAGTCGTCGTCGTTGTGCTTCGGACTGCAGAAGGTGGAGGTGTCGCAGCAGGGCTTCCCGTCAGCCGCCTAACGCTCGTGGATGATCTTCTCAGCTTCCTCCTGCGTCGTACGTAGTGCGGCCACGGCCACTAACGAGGTGAGCGGGGGGATATTGAAGGAGGCGAAATTGGCGGCGGCGATCTCAGTGAGAGACCACTCCTCGCCGTACTTGGCCATCTCCCAGTCGAGGCGGCGGAGATGACGCTTGCTCGTCTCCGCTGTTGTCACCAAGTGGTCCAGAGCCCACGCGTACGCCAGCTTCGGGTCCGCCGTGACGTGTGGCGGGGAGACATCGGAGTGAGCGAACTCCGGTCAGCGCGCCCCATTGCGCCTGTCCCGCTAGCGCGGCTCCCTGATGGCGTACTCCTGCGCCATTAGGGTGCTCCGGGATGAGGAAGAGCTACCGTTGGCGCAACCACTGAGGTAGTGTTAAAGCCGACCGCGTACTTTCACGGTCACATTGGGCATGGGCGGCGGCGAGCGGCACTCCTCCTTGGCGTGTCAGGGCGGAGAGAGCCGCTCCCCTTGACGCGTCGGGCCGACGGTGAGAGCCGCTCCTCCTTGACGCATGTCGGTGTCAAAATCGACAGACCTCGAGGTAGGGGGTCCCGGACTGTGGATCTCAGATCGGTGGTAACATGAACAAGGGAGACGATGTTTACCCAGGTTCGGGCCCTCTTGATGGAGGTAAAACCCTACGTCCTGCTCTTTTGTTTATATTGATGATGGTGTATCGAGTACAAGCTTGATCTACCTTGATATCGTAAGTTGTGTTCTAACCCTAGGGCTAGGTGAATGGAATTGTGTCAAAGTCCCCTCTACAAGGTAAACCCTTTGGCTTATATACACGTCAGGCAGGGCATTTAGGATTACATGGTCGGTATCCAGGGGCACACATGGAGGTGGCAGGACATGTCTTGGAGTATACGCCAAGTCTTCGGCAGATGCAGTCTTCACCACGTTCCACGCGTGTGGCTTCCGGAGTCCATGCCAATGGGAATGAGGGCCCACTGGCCCATCCCGAGGACTATGGGCCGACCAGGTTAGCACCCCCTAGTTCAGGACACTGTCAGTAGCCCCAAACTGGTCTTTTATGCCGAGAATGTCCTCCTTGATGTAAACAACTTCGGATCCAAAGTCCTTGGCTTGACAGATGAGTTCCCTTTTTTCGGGAATTCGAGATATCTTTCCTTTAAAGGCCACCATGGACCACCCCTCAAAGGAATGTTGTCCCCCGACCATGGCGTAGCTGAACTCACTCGGCATCCGAAGATGCGAGATTACTTAACCACGAAGGTCGGCCACAAAGGTGTGAACAGTGCTTTCTAGCCTGACAACCTTATCAAAGCGGCGTCACCCACGACTGGGCGGACAGTTACTGCTCACATGAATCGCGGACTGGGGTCATCCTCCTATTGGTATGTCCCATCGATATGGAGATCGTGCCCGTCTTCTCATGGATATCATTAAGATTTTGTTTCTCCCCATTTGCTAACGACAACTTTTGTGGGGAGTGGAGATTTCAACGATGCGTAAGAGGGACTCTTGGCCTTTCATTGGCCTATAAGAGTAAAGAGATAGCGATAGAAAAAGCACGCTCTCATTCTTCCTTGCCCGCTGCACCTCTGCCCAGATCCAATCTCAACCCATCCTGCGTAGTGCATCCTAATCTTTGTCCCCAGTGACGGTGTCATGGGCTAGGGGGTACCAATATAGCCTGTCCATGCACTTCGGGATGGGACGAAGGGCCCTCATTCTTTGCGAGATGGACTCCAGGGGCCACACGATGGGGAGGAGATCAAGACTACATCTACCGAAGACTTGTCGTACACTCCAAGACCTCTTCCATCTCCATGTCAAGATGCCAACTTTGCAACCCTAGATGCCCTACTCGGTGTGTATATAAGCTGAGGGGTTTAGCCCCTAGAGGGAACATCAACGCAATCTCATTCTCCTAGCCCTAGAGTGAGGCCACATCTATAGATCTCGAGGTAGATCAACTTTGTACTTGTAACATCTTCATGAATATAAACAAGAGCAGGACATAGGGTTCTACCTCCATTAAGAGGGCCTGAACCTTGGTAAACATCGTATCCCCTATTCTAGTTACCATTTGTTTAGGATCCACAGCTCGAGACCCCCTACCCCGAGGTCTTTTAGTTTCTACACCGACGCTGGTGCTTTCATTGAAGGTTCTACTGTGAGATCGATAGAAGGATTGATGTCTCATTTGTAGGTCAACTATGATAACGGTTGCGGGAATGTTTACGTCCCCGGACAACTTTTTGTATTCGACGACATGACCTTCTGCGCTGACTCGGCTGGCCATCTGGCCTCCGTGGAAAACTACGCCCCAGGTCAGATCGTGACCTTTGGAGGTCTGAAGTACACCACGGATGCCCGCACGCGAGCTCATCCTGACAAGCTGGGCCCTCATCCAGAGGATGGAGTTTTCCAATGATGGAATCCCAACTTTGGGACCGATCGCCGTTGAGAACATCGGGCCGAGGTCTCTGGTGTTGCCGGAAGGCCCCGACGTTACGACTTCAAGCAACCACTCCTTGGCCCCTGCCTCGGATGGGCCCTATCTCTGAAGCTATGTCAAATGTAGAGCCAACCCTAGCGCTGGACCTAGAGCCGCCCGTGGGTCTTCTCTATGCTGAAAACACACTGAGTTATACGCTGGTCGTACTTTGTGTCAGCCCCGCCTACAACCTGACCCTAAGCACCAAAGAGATGTCTCGCCTAAACAAGATTCTTGACCGTATCCAGAGCATGACAATCTCGGATGGCAAAACTTTGGTTCACAATACGATTGGACTTAAAGCCAATGACCTAGAAATTTACATCCCACCCACCATCCACCTAGTGGGCACCATCGATGGTTTAACCGCTGTATTAGACTATGATGAGGCAACCGACATGGATGAAGATGTCGAAGGCCTCCTTGGAAATGCCTCGCCGTTGACAAATGGACCGCAACACCCTTCGATGTCTATTGTTAGATAAAATGAGAATAAAACGAGACACGAGAGACGCGAATTTTTACGTGGAAGCCCTCATGGGAGAAAACCACGGACGCACGAAGACACAATCACTATGAAGATGAGTATTACAAGCACAATACGACAGTCTGTCTCTAGGTGCAACTACATGGGGTATATATGAGGGCAATACATAAGAGTCCTTGGAGGACAAGTAAACAAGTTGTACTCGTACGCGTCGATGTCAACGCAACGCCCACACCGGTTGTCCTACGTCTAGTCCAACATGGTACTATAATTTGGATCATAATTTAACAATATCCACCTTGAGCCAAATTCCCTCCAGTAGTCGAAGAAAGTAAATATCTCCATCCAAATCAGTATAAACACCATGTGCGTCAAAGTCCATAGGACTAGTGAGAAATACCAACTAAGACTAAGCAAAGCTCAAACTTATTGGTAGAAACTGGCTTTGTCATCATATCAGCAGGATTATCATGAGTACTTAGCTTGCATACCTTCAAATCACCTTCAGCAACAACATCTCGAATATAGTGATATCTTGACATCAATGTGCTTTGTTCTCTCATGATACATTGGATTCTTTGTAAGATATATAACACTTTGACTGTCACTAAATACGGTACGACAAGATGAATCTCCACAAAGCTTAGTATACAAACCTCTCAACCAGATAGCTTCTTTGTATGCCTCAGAAATAGCCATATAGTCGGCATCAGTAGTGGAACAAGCCACAATAGACTGCAAAGTTGCTCTCCAACTCACAGCAGAACCACCAATGGTGAAAACATAACCCGTGAGTGATCTTCTCTTATCCAAATCACCAGCAAAATCAGAATTGACAAAACCAACAAGTCCATCTCCAGTTTTCCCAAACTGTAAATAAGCATTAGAAGTACCTCACAGGTATCTGAAAATCCACTGAACTACTTTCCAATGCTCTTTTACAGGATTAGCCATGTATGTACTAACAACACTCAATGCATAAGATAAATCCGGACGAGAACAAACCATGGCATACATAAGTGAACCAACTCCACTCGAATAGGGAACTCTAGACATGTACTCAATATTTGCATCTGACTTAGGACATAAAACTGATGATAATTTGAAGTGTGCAGCTAATGGGGTACTTACTGGCTTGGCATTATGCATATTAAAGCGACGAAGAACTTTATCAATATATCCCTTCTAACTTAGATACACTTTTCGAGATAGTTTATCTCTGGATATTTCCATGCCAAGTATTTTATTTGCTACACCCAAATCCTTCATCTCAAATTCATTCCTCAATTGCTTCTTCAGTTCATTAATCTCTAACTTGCTCTTTGCAGCAATTAGCATATCATCAACATAAAGGAGAAAATAAATAGCTGAACCATTGACAGTTTTCAAATAAACACAGCTATCATAATTAGACCATTTGAAACCTTGAGAGAGCATAAAGGTGTCAAGTCTCTTGTACCACTGTCTAGGAGATTACTTCAGTCTAGAAAGAGATTTCTTTAACATATAGACAAGCTTTTCTTTTCTAGGAATAACAAAACCTTCAGGTTCTTCCATAAGTATCCTCTTCTAATTCTCCATGTAAGAATGCAATTTTAACAACCAATTGTTCAAGCTCAAAATCATTCATGGCAACAATACTAAGTAAAGTGCGAATAGAGCTATGCTTCACAAAAAGAGAAAAGTCTTTGTTATAGTCAATACCTGGAATCTGAGTGTAATGTTTAGCAACTAACCTTGCTTTATATCTTGTCTCCTCTTGAAAACCCACTTGCAACGAATAGGTTTCTTCTCTCTAGGCAATTTTACTAAATCCCAAGTGCCATCCTTTTCAAGTGATTCCATCTCATCATGCATAGCGGTCATCCACTTATTACTATCACAAAAAATAATAGCCTTGGAACATGAAGAAGGCTCAGCATTACCTTCAATTTTTTTGCAACCGATAAAGCAAAAGAAACAATATTGTACTCTTCAATTAACTTTTCAGCTTTATTAATACCCTGCCTAACTCTGTCACATGCGAGATTCCAACTGGGTGGAACAATAAGCTGATTTGTTGTGACATGTTCATCATCAACGACGGGTTCATCATGTGCATCAACATTTTTCTTGTCAGATGTATCACCTGAATCAATAACATGCTCCACCTGAACAGTAGGCTCCTGAACAGTAAGTTGTTGTTCACTCTCAACATGAACATTAGTAGATAGAATATCATGTAACATAGCAGATTCATTAAAGATAAAATTTCTGCTAATAACAACCTTCTATGTTTTAGAATTCCACAATTTATAACCTTTAACACCGGATTTATAACCAAGAAAGATGCACTTAGCAGCCCTAGGCTCCAACTTTCTATTATCAACATGATCATAAGCAGTGCAACCAAAAACTCTCAACTGTGAATAATCAGCAGGTGAACCAGACCATACCTCAATTGGAGTTTTCTTTTAAAAGCACTAGATGGTGAACAGTTAATGAGATAATAAGCAGTGGAAGCGGCCTCAGCCCAAAAACGCCTATGCAAACCTGCATTGGACAACATGCAACGGGCTATGGAACTAATGGTCCTGTTCATACGCTCAGCAACACCGTTTTGTTAAGGAGTATAAGGAACAATGTAGTGTTTGACAATGCCTTCAGACTTGCAATAATTCTTAAATTGCTTAGAACAGAATCCATACCATTATCAGTGCGAAGTATCTTTACCTTCTTTTCAGTTTGTCTCTCAATCATAATCTTCCACTCCTTGACTGCTGAGAATGCTTCATATTTATGCTTCAAGAAATAAGGCCAAACTTTTCTCGAATAATCATCAATAATAGTCAGCATGTAACTAGCACCACCTAGTGACTTCTTGCGAGATGGTCCCCATAAATCAGAATGAACATAATCAAGAATACCTTCGGTTGTATGAGTCGAAGTGTTAAACTTCACCCTCTTGTGCTTGCCGAAGATACAGTGCTCACAAAATTTCAATTTACCAGGTTCATATCCATCAAGAAGACCTCTCTTATTTAACTCTGCCAAACCAAGTTCACTCATATGTCCAAGACGCATATGCCAAAGGTTAGCAGCATCACAATCAAAATTCTTTGAAATAACTGGAGTAGCATTACCTGAAACAGTAGAACCTTGAAGGTAATAAAGACCATTGGTCGAACTTAAGTCAACTTTCATCACAATAAGAGAACCTTTAGTGACCTTCAAAACACTATCTCCACCTGAATACTTGTACCCCTTTGCATCAAGGGAACTCATAGAGATAAGATTTCTCTTCATCTTCGGAATATACTGAACATCTATCAAAGTTCTGATTATGCCATCAAACATCTTGATTCGAATAGAACATATGCCTTCAATCTTGCATGGTGAATTATCAAGAACCAAAACAAAACTAGAAGTAGTGGTAGAATCAAAAGTATTAAACCAATCCCTATGCAGGCACATATGAAAAGTACATGCAGTACCAAGTACCCACTCATCATTGGTCTCAGCACATCCAACAATAACGACAAGAGCATCATTGGAATTATCATCACGAGCAACGTTAGCAGAATTTTCACCTTGTTTGTTACCTTTCCTCTTTTCTTTATTCTGCAACTTGAAACAACCTGAGTTGCCATGCTCGTCTCTCTTGCAGTATGTGGAATATTTCTTGTCTCTAGATTGCGACCAACACTTGTAGCCATTCTTACTTTTGCCTCTGTTTCCATTATGTGAGTTCTTCTCCTTTGTCCTGCCACGAATAGATAATCCCTCTGCTTGGGATGAACTTGAACCATCATGAAGCACAATTAGTTTCATCTTTAGAGTTCAAAGCTTCATAAACTTCATTAAGCATGAGAGTATCATGATTGTATAATATGGTGTCTCTAAAATTGGTATAAGAACTTGGAAGTGAACAAAGTAACATTAAAGCAATATCTTTCTCTTCATACTTAACCTCCATTGCAGCTAGATCAGATATGATCTCTTTAAATTTTGAAATATGATTCAAAACATTACCTCCCTCGGGTAACCTATGCAGGAATAATTTTTGCTTCAGATGCATCTTGCTGGTGAGATCTTTAGTCATGCAAATCCCTTCCAGCTTTAACCATAGAGCGGCGGCAGTTTTCTCGCTCAAAACTTCTTGCAAAATATTATTATGCAAATGAAGTTGAATTTTTGACAAAGCCTTACGATCAATTCTTTTCTCCTCATCGGTCCAGTCTTGAATTCTATTCTTCCCAAAATTATCTAGTGCTTCATCATAGTCGGCATGTGCCAACAACTCCCACATCTTGACTTGCCATAGGGTAAACCTTGTGTCACGGTCCAGCAGCGGAAGATCGTACTTCATGGATGCCATGAGTAGATCAAGTCTGTGTTCACAAAGTGGTACAAACCGGTAGAACAATTCTGGACATAATTAATTTGCGGTCAAACGAAATAGAATAAATAGCACCTGGTAGCCTTGGTGTACTCGTAGCAATTGAAGATAAAACATAGACCTTCACATGATGAACAGAAGTACTAGTAGTACTTGGCTGATCAAAGTAGTACTTTCCTTGATTGGTGATGAAAGCTAAAAAATAAATCTAGCTTCTCGTGATGGAACGATGACTTGGGTTGATTGCTTCTCCTCGGGACTTGCTTCCGCCATTGTTGTTGCTTTATTTGTCCCGCGAGTAGGCTAGCAATGAATCTGACCAGGACACAGGCGACTTGCTGAAGCAGATGTCGTCTCGGTTTCAACGGCGGCAGTTGCAGTAGATATCGGCATGTCTTCATATTCGACGAATCGCCAGAGACGCGTGCAGTGGCGCACACATTGTAACCCTAACCTCCTGATCTCAATCTCGTATCTGAAACTTGGCTCTATATACCACTTGTTAGATAAAACGAGAATTAAATGAGACACGAGAGACACAGATTTTTATGTGGAACCCCTCATGGGAGAAAACCACGGACGCACGATGGCGCAATCACTATGAGGAGGAGTATTACAAGCACGAGACGACAAACCGTCTTTAGGTGCGACTACATGGGGTATATATGAGGGCAATACATAAGAGTCCTTGGAGGACAAGTAAACAACTTGTACTCATACACGTCGATGTCAACGCAACACCCACACCGGTTGTACTATGTCTAGTCCCACATGGTACTATAATTTGGATCACAATTTAACATCTACATGGTCAACACCCCCAAATCCCCTCCAAGATGTCGGTGGAGACGCAGAAGGGGTACCAACAGGGAACCCAGCGGGAACAATGCTACCACCAACACGGCGGCCAATGACGTAGAGCATCATGAGGAGGACGTTCAAGCCTCTCCAGATCACCACATCGACACTGAGGGAATCCTTGGGGACTCGGATCCCGATGACCTCTTTGAAGGGGCCGATGATAACTACATACCGGAATCCGAGGTGGACGTGAGCCTCAGAACCAAAGACTTCATAGTTCCCCGAACCCCTATTGAGCAGGAATGTTTCTAACGGTGCCTAGTTGCCATCGCCCGAAGCATGAAGCGGAAGCAGCAATAGCTGCAGGCAACGAAGATGCACTAAATGACAAGTGGGTCGAAATTCTTTTGGTTGAACAAGATCTCGAAGAGCGGCGCCATACTGCACCTAAATCCTACCCACGCCGGCGCTTACTACCTGAGTTCAACGAAGAACCGCTGATGTACCTGATCGGCCCCCTCGAGACGAGACAAGCCAACACGGGAGGATTTCCTCACTCAACCCGCTCCACGCCATTACGGCAAGGACCCAGTGGATTACTTAGACCCCCACGATGTTCGAAGACATATCGAGGCAAACCGAGCGCCTCCTCGGTCCATCTATGGATCACGAGGACGTGCACCTGCCGGGATGGATGGTTATAACGCCTGGCTAGACAGGAATGATCGAGCCTGAGAACAAGCCTACACACGGCTTTCCCCCGACCTCCGAAGGGATACTACTCGGTTCCGAGGTCCAACACACCCGATCTGTTTCACAGACAGGGTAATGGAACATGAATTCCCAGAAAACTTTAAGCCCATCAATATAGAATCATAGGATGGCACTACGGACCCAGCTGTATGGATCGAAGATTTTCTTCTCCATATTCACATGGTGATGGCCTCCACGCCATCAAATATTTGCCGCTCAAGCTAAAAGGACCGACAAGGCATTGACTTAATAGCCTGCCTCCGCACTCCATTGGCAGCTAGGAGGCCCTTGAGGACGGCTATTGGGCGAACTTTCAAGGAATGTATGTCTGACCCCTAGACACCGATGACCTAAGCTGCATTACCCAACAGCCTGGCGAGTCAGCCCAGAAATTTTGGAATCGGTTCCTCACTAAAAGAACTAGATCATAGACTGATCGGATGTCGAGGCCATTGCGGCTTTAAAAAATAATATTCCAAATGAATGGCTAGCACGTCAGCTCGGCCAGGATAAGCCGAGGACCATGGCAGCCCTCACCTTGCTAATGACCTACTTTTGCGTGGGAGAAGATAGCTCGCTAGCTCGTAGCACCCATAATGGTGAAGCAAGTACCTCAGACACTCAGGACGCCAATGGTAAGCCCAAGCGCAACAAAAACTAGTGCATGCATAGAAATGACACAAGCGACACAGAGGACGTCGCAATCAATGCAGGGTTCGCCGGACTTACAGCCGGACCAAAAGGAAAACCCTTTAAAAGGAACAATGACGTACCAAGGTAGCTCAACAAAATCCTTGAAAGACCTTGTGAAATTCATGGCACCACGGATAAGCAATCGACCCACACCAATAGAAACCGCTAGGTCTTGAAACAAGCTGGTACGATAGCGACGGAGAGTTAAAATAAAACCCAAAACCGCAGTGAAGACGAGGATGAACCTCGGCGGCCCAATAATGGGGGCCAAAAGAAGTTTCCTAATGAGGTGGCAGAAGTCAATATGATTTATGTCACCCACATCCCTCAAAGGGAGTGGAAGCGCGTACTTCAGGACATCTATGCGTTAGAGCCAGGCCCCGAAGTTTAACCCATCGCAGCGCTTACCCGATCATGTTCGATAAGCATGACCATCAGACCAGCATCAGGCATGGCGAGACTGTGGCACTTGCTCTGGACCCAATTGTCGATGATTTCCACTTGAGACATGTCCTTATGGATAGAGGAATCAACCTCAACCTCATCTATGAGAGCACTGTTAGAAAGATGGGCATTGACTCATCTCAGATAAAGCCGAGCAACGCCATATTTAAAGGTTCCATCCCAGGCGTCGAGGCCCGCTGCACCGGAATGGTGACATTGGAGGTAGTCTTCGGGTCATCCGAAAATTTCAGGAGTGAGGAGTTAATCTTCGACATAGTCCCTATCGGTGTCAAAACCGGCGGATCTCGGGTAGGGGGTCCCGAACTGTGCGTCTAGGCGGATGGTAATAGGAAACATGGGACACGATGTTTTACCCAGGTTCGGGCCCTCTTGATGGAGGTAAAACCCTACGTCCTGCTTGATTAATATTGATGATGTGTGTTACAAGAGTGGATCTACCACGAGATCAAGGAGGCTAAACCCTAGAAGCTAGCCTATGGTATGATTGTTGTTCGTCCTATGGACTACAGCCATCCGGTTTATATAGACACCGGAGAGGGCTAGGGTTACACAGAGTCGGTTACAAAGGTAGGAGATCTACATATCCGTATCGCCAAGCTTGCCTTCCACGCCAAGGAAAGTCCCATCCGGACACGGGACGAAGTCTTCAATCTTGTATCTTCATAGTCTTGGAGTCCGACCGATGATGATAGTTCGGCTATCCGGACACCCCCTAGTCCGGAACTCCCTCAGTAGCCCCTGAACCAGGCTTCAATGACGACGAGTCCGGCGCGCATATTGTCTTCAGCATTGCAAGGCAGGTTCCTCCTCCGAATAATTTATAGAAGATTGTGAACACCAGGATAGTGTCCGGCTCTGCAAAAATAAATTCCACGTACAACCGTAGAGAGAATAATATTGCACAAGATCAATCTGCTGACGTATTCTGTGGCGTGACATCACACCACTTCCAAGCCTTTACTTGAATTGTTTTTATTGTTCCACCTCAGCGCGTTTAGCGAAGCGGTTTCCTTGGCACATCTTGTCGAAGCAGAGATCGTGTCCCCCTTATTCCGGGATTCCCATCAATACGGACGTGGGTAACCCAACCGCGCCCGTTGCCACGCCCCCTCCATCGAAGGCGGGTTCCAAACGGTCACGGGGACGGCTCTTGGTATTCTTCCTCTTTATAATGAGACCAAGGCCTGTTCTTTTTATTCAATCCTCTATCGAATCCGCCCCTCGCCTCGAGTTCCAACACCCAAGGCTCCAGATTCAGGTACCTTCGATCTTCAACAATGTCCAGCCCCGACCTACGAGGCCGGTGGATGCCCTCCTCCGTCACGGAAGAGGACATGCTGAAGCTGAGAGACGCCAGGTACTTAACCTACGAGATTTCGCATAGGCTGCCCGCCAGAGAGCAAGTTATCCCTACTCCCGAGCCTGGCGAGAGCATCGTGTTCGTGTCTCACCTCCGTCGAGGTTTAGGCTTCCCGACGGATCCCTTCGTAAGGGGGCCCATGTTTTACTATGGGCTGGAATTCCACGACTTGGCTCCGGAGTCCATCCTCCATATCTCATCATTCATTGTCGTCTGCGAAGCCTTCCTCCGCACTACCCCTCACTTCGGCTTGTGGCTCAAAACCTTCAACGTGGAGCCGAAGATGATTGAGGGGCGTAAGGCAGAGTGCGGAGGGGCGGTTATAAGCAAGAGGGCCGAAGCTCCATGGCCCGAGGGCTCTTTTCAGGAGGAGCTCGGCTTGTGGCAACAGGAGTGGTTCTATATTACCGCTCCCCGGGGCAGCAGGCAGAAGCCGCCGCCCGTCTTTTGCTTGGGTCCTCCACAACAGCTGACGTCATGGGTGAGCAAGGGGCGTGACTGGGGGCCGCCCAAAGACGTCCCCTTGTTGCAGGACCGGATTCGAGGCCTCCAAGAAAGGGAGATCAATCTGGTCGCAGTGGTACAGGTCATGTTGATCCGGCACCTACTGCCCTGCAAACGTCGCCCCCTTTGCCTGTGGGAATTTAATCCGGAGGGGCCACGAGCTCTTCAACACTTCATGGGTTTGACACCCGCGGAGATGTATAAACTGTTCTTCGGATCGCAAGAGACGCATCCGGAATTGACCGAGGACGCTGGCCTAAGCTGCAATCGCCCGGATACTCAAGTAAGTAGCCCTGTGTCCGGACACGCCGTCCATTTATTTATCGTGGGTTTGCCTTTTAACCAGCTATCCCTGAACAGGAGTGGATAGCGCAAGCAAAACTGATACGGTGTCCGGCCCCCCTCCCTGAGACCACGCAGGATCCCGTGTTAATCAAAATGTTGGAGGTTGCACCTTCGAAGGAGGGCGAAGGGGGGCGCAGGGAAGCTACCACCTCTACCAAGGAGGCTTTTAGTAAGGGAGGAATCGAGAGTCCCTCCTTCCAGGGGGAGAAGAGGACCGCTTCCGAAGACCCAGAGGCCAAGGCCTCAAAGCGGGGAAAGAAATCACCGGAAGGTCCTGTGCCGGGAAGAGCCCCAGCCATACTATCTCCTCAGAGGAATCAGCCCTCTAACAAGCCGTAAGTAAAAAAGGAGGAATTTTGTAATAGTAGACACCCCTGCTTAATGTCTAAAGGTAACCGAAGTTTTCACCTTGTAGTTCGGATCTCAACCCATCTCAGCACAGCTCATCATCGGGAGACCTTCGTACGGAGATGATGGAGAGCGAAACGCCTCCATCTGCCGCCCCGTCGTGCGGGGCAGGCGACCCTGAGGTGTCGTCATGGAGGGTCTCCCCGAGTCCGGCGGGGCCGGAGAGTTCGGCACCCGTTGGAGTACGGCCGGTGGAGCTGCAGGATTTGCTCAAGAGGGCGTCTATCTCAGAAGATCACCACACATTAATGGGTAATGTGATTGAGAGGATCTCGTCCGCCGAAAGCAGGTTGTATGAGGCCGTCAGAGGTTTACTGATGGGGTTTGAGGTACGCAAAAAATGACATACCTTTTGACAGTTTTGCACATAAAGTGCGCCCTGTATAGATAGTAGCCCCTGAGACTTGGTATGTTGTCGAAAGCGACAACGTGCCTAGGATCATAACCTCAGTAATTAATTGTCGCCTTTCCTATGCAGGTGGCGGAACATTCGGTGGCCAGCCGGACTGATGGAGTCGCCGAGCTGAAGAGGCAACTCGACGCTGTGGATGCGGACATCTCGCTAGTCAATAAACAACTTGATGAGTCACAAGGTATGTGGTTGCTCCGTGGTCGCCTAGTAAGGGAGCTGACGCCCATTCCTTACAATTTGTATGCTTGATGCAGATGGCGCCGCTGCTGTGGAAGACCTTCGAGCAGAACTTGCTCGGGCCAAGGAGCAAGCCAGAAAAAGCGAGGCGGTTGCCTCGAAGGCAATGGAAGAGCTAGAAGCCGAAAAGGCTGCTCACTGCCGAAGCACGGAGGAGATGGCCGGAATGGCCGCAAAATTAAAAGTTGCTACCAATCGCCAGGAGGTTCTTGAAGGAGAACGCCGAGCGGAACGAGAGGACCTGAAGAAGGCCGACGCCGAAGCCAAGGATGCCCGTAGTGCGATGCAGGCTATGAAGGAGGAACTGCGTTAGATTGGAGACATTGTGGCTGGAAAGCCCTTTATGCTGCGTAGGAAGTTCACGGATCTGAAGTATGCTCAGCTGGGCCGGTTGTACGGTGCGGAGGATCCATATCGGGACTTAGCAACGAGTGCAGCGGACGCAGTCGTGCACTTCCAAAGCCAGAAGGATCACGAAATGGAAGAGTTGTTCTGGTCTCAGTTCCATAGTCCGGAGCGTCCACTTCCGTTGAGTGATCGGTTGGTTGAGTCGGCCGAGCTGAATAGATTGTCCGGACTTGCCATGACGGACGTGGTCACTCATCTGTGGCCAAAAAGGCCCAAGCTGAAGAGTTATTTCAGCTTGTTGCAGCAATTCCTTGAGGCGGTGCCGCGTGTTGAGGCGATGAAGCGATCGGCATGCATAGAAGGTGCACGGATGGCTCTCGCCCGTGGTCAGACATACTGGGCGGAGATGGGTGCCACCGCTGTTGCGTCCCGGGGTTCGGACAGAAGCCGATTCCCCACCGAGCACTATTTTGAGGAAGTCCTACAAGGCGCTCGTTTAATAGAGTCGCAGTGCTCGAAAGATGTTATGTTTGAATGACATTTATGATTTCGGAGATCATGTTTATAATGCAATAGCTTTTTATACTTGTGCGTTCAAGTATTGGACTATCTCCTGTGCGGCCGTATATGTATAATCTGAAAGATGGCAGTCTTTGGCTTCAGCCCCCACGCACATGGTGCGGGGGTGTTTGCAAAAAGAAAAGCGCTTTTTCACACTTAATCCAATGTCTTGGTCCTTTTAAGGAGGTGATAGCGTAGCAAACTAGGCAACCGGACTATAATGCTTTATCACTTTCACTTAGCCATAGGAGCTCAAATGTGGGGCTACTATATAGCCCCTGGTGGCACCGCTCTTCTCCGAACTCGGGACGCGTATGTGCCTCACCGGGAAGCGGCCCTTCGTCAAAGCGGAGGAATTCTAAACATTCCAATGGTCGATCGAGTGGTTTACCAGTCTCTCGCTATATCATGACAGTCAGTTTTCGGCTTTCTCTACTGAGGTGCTCGCCCGGCTGAACCGGGGCACAATCGCAGTAGTTCTCCTGGTGCCGCGTTAGCCGATGATACGGAACGTAAGGCAGCAAAACACAGGAGCCGGGCAAACCCAACATTTGACCAAAGACATGATTGAGAGCTGATGCATATAAGGCCTAACTCGAGACGCCGAACACTCCCTGAGGTGTTCGATCTTTATAATACCGGGCAGAATAATGCCCTAAGCCCCTAGTGTCCAGGTACAGACGGGAACTTCTGACGCGGCCGATGCCAAAACGCCATCCACCTCCTCGGCTATAATAGGAACCCGGGGGATGTGTATCAACAAGAGACAGTAAGAAAGGTTTACGCAGGGTCTTAATCTGAAAAGAATCCTTGCAACGGGTCCCTGCTGCACGTCTGCGCCTCTGTCTCCATTGTGCTGTATCCTGGACGGGTGTAGCACGTGCTTCATCTATAAAAGAGGAGGACTTAGTTTCTAAGAAATATCGTGCAAAAGTTGTATTAAAATGAAGTATAATCATGAGGACGAAGAAAATTGAGCTTTATTGGATCTCATCATTTATATGCGCGGCCCTTTATAAAAAAGGGGAAATGCGGCTGGGAAGCCCCTTGTTAAGTTACGCCGGACTTGTCTAACCATGTCCGAGGTCTAAATGACCTGTTTTTTTAGGGGTTTTGACCTGCAAGGTCTGATTAGTGTGTGGCTGTCGAGGCAGTCGCACATTCTCTGTGGTCGAGGGACACTCGGAGTTATGAGATTATGCCACGTGGATCGGGCATTTCTAAATGTAAGAGACGCGTAATTTGGTATTGCATTAAAGCGGGCGAAAGCTCCGTGCCCCAGTAGTGCTTAAGGGCTACTGCTAAATGGGGCGATGGACAGTGAGCTTTTCGCGACGAAGGTTGTCGGATGAACCGAACACAACCTCTAGTGGTACAGAGCCTGTATAATTGGCTTAAAGGCCTGGCGTCACTCTTTTGAAGGGAGTGCTGCTATAGCGAATTTTAGTAGGTTCTATCCCCTGTCTGCGGACGGTCTCCTGGTATGGAAGGTGCCGCGCTGTGTGATATCACATGAAGTGAGTTCACTGTTTTGACTTCGAGTGGGAAAGCCTTTTGTTTTCTGGAGTGCTGCTTTTGGGTTTCGTCACTTTCACTTGGCGTGTCGAGCCCCTTGTGTTCGGTGTTAAGTCGGCCGGACTGCTTGAAGACCCAACAATCTCTGTGGGTATGGTTTGCAGGCTTCCCGGAGGTACCATGTATTTGACACAGTCTGTCCAGAATCTTGTTTAGGTTGGATAGCTCGTCACTGTTGTCCTTTAGGGGCAGTGTTTTGTTGTTCGGCCGAGAGCTTTTGAATCCGGCGTTGACCGCTGTACTATTTGGGCCATTATCCTTATTCCGGCGCTGATCTTTTCTGCGTCGTGATTTCCCATTTCCATCCCTGATTTCGGATGTACTCGGGTCGCTGGTGCTGCATCTAGCCAGCCAGCTGTCTTCCCCCCCGCAAAAGCAGGTCATGAGGCTTGTTAGTGCGGCCATTGTTCTTGGTTTTTCCTGGCCGAGGTGTCTGGTGAGCCATTCGTCTCGGACGTTGTGTTTAAAGGCTGCTAAGGCTTCAGCGTCCAGACAGTCGACTATTTGGTTCTTTTTAGTGAGGAACCTGTTCCAGAATTTGCGTGCTGACTCTCCGGGCTGTTGAGTTATGTGACTTAAATCGTCTGCATCCGGAGGCCGGACATAAGTCCCCTGAAAATTTGCTCGAAACGCATCCTCAAGCTCTTCCCAACTTCCAATGGTATTTTCTGGGAGGCTTTTAAGCCAATGCCGAGCCGGCCCTTTGAGCTTGAGGGGTAGGTATTTTATGGCATGGAGATCGTCTCCTCTTGCCATATGTATGTGTAGGATATAATCCTCAATCCAGACTCCGGGGTTTGTTGTTCCGTCGTATGCCTCTATGTTTACGGGTTTGAATCCCGCTGGAAATCCATGATCCAGTACCTCGTCGGTAAAACATAGTGGGTGTGCGGCGCCCCTGTATTTGGGTGTGCCGTCGTCTTCAAATGCTCGGCGCGTTATGTTGCTTCCTGGAGTCTTCTTTTTTGGCCCATAGATAGACCTGGCTGGGTCATCCTTTTTCCGAGGATCCGTATGCTAATCGTGTGCCGGCTTGTGTGCGGTGCCCCTTGTTGCTCTTGGCCTGTCATCTGGTCGTCTATCCGGCCAGGCGGCTTCTTTCTTTTTTGACTGCGGGGGCTCTAAGGCCTCCTTGTCAAATTCGGGCAACAGCTTGCGCTTCGGGTAGCTCTTTGTCTGGTGACTAGCGCCATATTTATCTGCGGTGTGGATTACTTTGCTCCATTTCATTCTGAGTGCGTCCTTCGCTGTTTTGAGCTTCCGTTTTTGCTTCTTCAAACTCCTTGCAGTGGCGATGAGCCTTTTATGAAGGTTCGTATGCTCTGGTGATGTGAGATCGTCTTCGCCGGGGATTGGTTGCTTGTCCAGTTCATCATGTCCGGCTGGCTGCTTGGTGACATGTGCGTCGTCCACTGCTTCGCCCTGCTCTAGGGCCGGGTCCATATGGGTGCCGTTTTTATCGAGGCCGGTCTTGGGGCGGTGCTTGCGTCACCGTTTTGGTTGTTTGTTGGGGGAGTTGTCCTTCGCCATGTCCTGTTTTTCCTCATTGTCGCTTCCCTTTAGTGTATCCACCATGCATACGTCGTGAGTTGGGGTGGCTTTCCAGTGCCCAGTAGACGCTGGTTCTTGGTCGTCTCCGGCATCGTTGTCTTCGGAGTCGTAGTCTAGCATGTCGGTTAGATCGTCGACAGCGGCTACCAAGTGGGTGGTGGGTGGGCTTTGAATTTCTTCGTCGTCCGCATCCCAATCGTCCTGACCGCAGTCCGGTCAAGGCTCTCCTGATAATGAGAGATACTTTAGCGAACTCAAGATGTCGCCGAAGGTGAGTGTTGAAAGATGTCCGCTGTGGTGAACTCCATGATCGGCGCCCAATCGGATTCGATCGGGGAGGGCGCGGGAGGTTCGGAGTCCGGCACCTCGGAGTCACGAGCTTTATGAGGGACAAAGTCAGTGTTCGGCTCGATCGCCATAGAGGTTGCAGCCCCCGAGGCGATGTCTAGGCATCCGTCCTCGATCTGCACAGCCGGCTCCGGATTGAAGACCGGAGCGGTTTCGAGTGCGGACTCCAGGGTACTGTCTGGCTGCAGAGCTAAATCATGCTCGCCGTGACAGTGCGGCACGCTCGGCTGTGGCTTGAATCCATCGAGGATCAAGTCCCCGAGGATGTCAGCCGTGAAGTTCAAACTTCCAAATCTGACCTGACGGCCAGGGGCGTAGCTTTCGATCTGCTCCAGTTGGCCAAGCGAATTGGCCCGCAGTGCAAAGCCGCCGAATACGAAGATCTGTCTGGGGAGGAAGGTCTCACCCTGGACTGTGTCGTTGATGATGATTGAAGAAGCCATCGAGCCTATCGATGACGGCACAGAGGAACTCTCAATGAAAGCACCAATGTCGGTGTCAAAACTGGCGGATCTCGGGTAGGGGGTCCCGAACTGTGCATCTAGGCGGATGGTAACATGAAACATGGGACACGATGTTTTACCCAGGTTCGGGCCCTCTTGATGGAGGTAAAACCCTATGTCCTGCTTGATTAATATTGATGATGTGTGTTACAAGAGTGGATCTACCACGAGATCAAGGAGGCTAAACCCTAGAAGCTAGACTATGGTATGATTGTTGTTCGTCCTATGGACTACAACCATCCGGTTTATATAGACACCGGAGAGGGCTAGGGTTACACAGAGTCGGTTACAAAGGTAGGAGATCTACATACCCGTATCGCCAAGCTTGCCTTCCACGCCAAGGAAAGTCCCATCCGGACACGGGACGAAGTCTTCAATCTTGTATCTTCATAGTCTTGGAGTCCGGCCGATGATGATAGTTCGGCTATCCGGACACCCCCTAGTCCGGAACTCCCTCAGTCCCCTTCCGGAGTGGATATCACGCGCTCCTAGCATGCACATCGTTTGCTCACTTCAATGCGGTCGCACATTATGCTTACCTTAAGCTTAAAATGCCAGGACCCAACGGGGTTATCACCGTTAATGGTAACATGGAGCGGACACTCCAAATAGAGGAGTAGACTTTGGCTTTCACAACAGAAGTCTAGGCATCCGAGGAGGCAGCCCGCGAGGACAGACGCACTGCCAACTCTTCCAAGCATACCCGTGCTGCGCCTGTTGACCTTGGACACAAGACTCCATACCCTCAATAGGCGTGCAGGCTCCTCATGCACCCCCTGGGAAGGGCAGTACATCCCTAGGGTGCACAACTTTGCACTCAAAATTCCCTGGGCCACCGAGGAGCCATGTTCATGGAACTCCGCACCTGTTAGACCGAGGAGCACCAAAGCTTCGAGCTCCCCTAGTGGCAAGGTTCTGTCAAAAGAGCGATCACACCCATGTGTACCTTAACACACAACAGACACATGCGGACCTTCTTGAAAGGACTCAGCAGGCAAGCGCATAAAGTGCATGCAAATCCGAGGTTGCATACAGTCCATACCTGCCATCGCCTTCAAACGATGACAAATTTACAAGAAATCATGGTGACACAGACGTGCAATGGGAAGCAGCCCGGGCTCATAAACCCGATGGCAAGGCCCGCCCTGTTCTTTCGCTCCCCCTTCTCAGACCCGCCCTGTTCTTTCGCTCCTCCTTCTCTTAGCACTTTGCATTGTATTCGCGCAGTTTTCCTCGTTACAGCTTGGCATGTAAAGCTTGAATTTATAATACAAAGAAATCATACCTCTTAAAGGTATTTATTGTATTTCTGTATAAGCATTGCCTGCTAACTACGTCTTTTAAATTATAATTGCGAAAGGGATTTGCCTTTTCTATTTCAAACCACAAGTCCGAGGTACTCGGCGTCTCAAATGTTGCATTATATGCATCAGTTTTGAACCTAGATTTTTGTCAATAGTTGGGTTGCCCGGCTCCTTTGTGTACCCATTACGTTCCCGAAAATTCGGATAAGGATGTAACGGGAGAACCACTGCGATAGTGCCGTCACCTTAATTGGCAGAGCAGCTCAGTGGAGAAAGCTGAAAACCGACTATCTGGGTACGCGTAAACTTCCCGACAATACGTAGGCCGCATCAAGCAACGTGTCCTTAGAGATCACCAGTGTTAAATGATGGACATCTTCCTCAAATTAGCCGAAGTGTGCAATAAATTTGACATCGGCCACCTAGGCCGGCCACTTCCCACACCAGGGGCTCATCACCAGCGCCCACTATCAAACTCCTATTGCCAGGTGAAAGTCATAAAGCAATTCACAGTTTGATCGCCTAGTTCCTATGAGCACAGATCACCTCCAGGCACAGAGACGCCGGCTAAGGATCGCTCGCTGCCTCAAGGAACACCCCCTGTATATTCTACACGGGGTTGAAGCCGACGACTAGCAACTTTCAGTTCAAAGCGCGTGCACAAGAGAGCTATCAAGTAAATAACAACACAATTATATGAGGAAATCTAAACACATAGCCCATTAACACAAAAGAGCTTTTTTTACATCCTCTGCACTTTGGCATTCCGAAGTACCAAACTAAAAATACAATGCGTCTTTGGGACACTCGACCTCGGTAATCTGAGCACCATCTTCCACTTCTTCATAAAATTGCTCCACAGCGCGTGGCTTCCCCTCAGCCGGCCCAATAATCACATTTATCATGTCTACTTTCTAGAAGTGCGTCTTCACGCACGCATAGGCCCACTGTGCCCCTTCGAAGCATGCTGATCACTTCCAATGATCCACTTGTGGGGCCGCAACCCGAAGACGAGCTACTAGGCCAAAGAGGCAAAGAGGCTGGTCGGCAAGGCTTCGGCAGACAACAGCCTTACACAGAGGTCCTGGAGCGCAGGCCTTGCCATGTGGAGCAGCTCCACCAGCTGCTTCATCTGATGATTTAGCAGTTGTGACGACAGCGACTCCGGGAACTGCCGCCAAAAAGACTTCTCCTACTCGTGGCCCTCCAATTGGCCGAACTGTGCAACGATGTCCGCCATGCTCTTCGGAAAACCCACGAAGACCTTTGTGGAATGCCATAGCTGGGTGAGCTCAAAGCACCCTTTGCTACCAAACACACTGTTGGGGATATAACTCCTAGGTATGACCCTCCCAGGAGGGGTCAGGTCATGCCATTGGCGACTTAAGCATGAAGATGGCGGTTCATGGATCAAGATGATTGAAGGCCCAAGGCCCGGAGGCGACTCAAGGCCCAGAGGGATGAGCCGCCATATGTTTAACTTGTTCTGTAAGGCAAGCTTAGTTAGAAACCAAGCCGGTCACGTTTTTGTGAGCTAGCCGGGACTCCGTAAGCCGTCGGGCATCAACCTGTATATAAAGGGGTGACCCGGCGGCGGGTTAACTCAAGAAATGATCAATCGAGCACTAGGTCAAGCGTATTCGCTCCTTGGTAATCGAAACCCAAGCAATACAACCGAAAGCAGGAGTAGGCTTTTACCGCATTGAGAGGGGCCGAACCTGGGTAAACCCTCTGTGTCCTTTGCCCGTCCAACCCCTTTAAGCTAACCTAGTTGCGATGGATCCACACCTAAGTCCTTTTGCTAGGGAATCTGCCATGTTAAGTCCATGACAGTTGGCGCCACCGTGGGGAAAGAGCATGGTGGTTTCAAGTTCTTGAAGGGCAGCTTCTTAGGGATCAAGGGATACGCCGTGGGCCGAATGACCAAGAGTCGTCGCGGCAAAATCTACATCGATGACGCAGGCTAGGATCCCGAAGTCGATTCAGTCGAATACAGGTATCGGGTCCCCTTCAACGGAATCCACGTCTTCATCGGCAAGATCGGCGAGTCGGAGCCTGAGCCGGACACCTGCACCAGCATCATCAAGACGGCTCAGCGCGCATGACTCGCCAAGGGTCAAGCCGCTGTGAAACATGCTTTTGTGGGTTTTACTCATGGGGTGGATCTTGAGGAAGGATTTGTATCCGGTGGAGAGACAGTCGTCTACTCTGATGATGAGTCCTCAACCGGCGAGACCAATTCCATGTATCAATTGCAAGATGTAGGCTTGGGGGCTGTTCCGATGGCAACAGTATTTTGGACTCCTATGAGCCGCCAAACAGAGTTGCGATCTTCATGGCCAGCACACAACCGGTGCAGAACTCATCAACTGTGGTGGCAATAATTTTTGGTTCATCAACCGGCACGGCAGCCGGGTAGGAGGCCATGTGCGCCCGCTAGCTCAAGTTTTATCTGAACTATTGTAGGCTTTGCCAACTTTGCTAATGGTGGAGGTAACCCCGACGAATCAAGCACAACATAACATGGACGTTGCAAAGTTGCGTGATGAGATAGCTCAGGCTAAGGAGGATCTTAACGCTAAAAATACCAGGATGGCAACAGAGCTAGCCACCTTGGAGGTGGAATCGCAGTGGATTCAAGCAGCTAAAGCTTGGATCAGAATGCATCAAACGCCGTTTTCATAGGAGATACCAGAGTCGTCTGCCTCACGAGTTTGATGCAGGGAATCTTTTCAATACGCCTAGGGAAGGACCAAGTAACCTTCCCAGCATGACCCGGGACCCTAAAGAGCCTAAGAACGAAGTGGCGGTTCAACCCCACTGTAAGTGCAACTGTCCCTGGGTGGTTTTGGTGATTCCTAACAACATATAGCTCATTGAGCTAATGCTATTTCAAGATAAATATTTCAGGAAAGCTCAATGATTGGCATGGCATGGATGAGAAAAGTGGATCCCTCAAAATGCTAAGTACA
Source organism: Triticum dicoccoides (assembly GCF_002162155.2). Classification (NCBI taxonomy): domain Eukaryota; kingdom Viridiplantae; phylum Streptophyta; class Magnoliopsida; order Poales; family Poaceae; genus Triticum; species Triticum dicoccoides. The sequence continues at coordinate 500,412,997 of NC_041391.1, read as the reverse complement.
AAAGGATTGGCTCAAGCTCAAAGCACAAGACTCTACATTTTCCATTTTAGTGATCCAAGATCACATTGAGTCCATAGGAAAAGCCAATAGTATCAAGAGGGGATGAGGTGTTACTTAATGAGCCTCTTGCTCAAAGTGCTCAGTGGTATGCTCCAAAGTACTCAACTACTTTCTTACATCCACATATGTCCCAAACCAAAAGTAAAACTCAGCCCCACCGAAACTTTCTATCCGGTGCCACCGAGTTCTCTTGACATAGCCACTGCCACAAACCCTAGTCTTTTTGGTCTCACCGATAGGGATCTCAGTCTCACCGAGATGGGATTGTAATCTCTTTGTTTCCCTTCGTAACATTTCGGTCAAACCGAGATGAGCGATCGGTCCCACCGAGATTGCAATGCAAACTCTCTGTTTCCCTTTCGTAATGTTTTAGTCCAACCAAGATGAGCGAATCGGTCCCACCGAGTTTGCCTGACCAACTCTGTGTGTGTCTATTACCAAAATCGGTCTCACCGAGTTTGTGTAATCGGTCTCACCGAGATTACGTTATGCCCCAACCCTAACCATATCGGTCCCATCGAGTTGACATGTCAGTCCCACCAAAAATCCTAACAGTCACATTATTTACTAAATCGGTCCGACCGAGTTTCAGGATTCGGTCCCACCGAGTTTGTTAAGTTGTGTGTAACGGTTAAATTTTGTGTGGGGGCTATATATACCCCTCCACCCACTCTTCATTCCTGGAGAGAGCTATCAGAACATGCCTACACTCCCAACATACATTTTCTGAGAGAGAACCACCTACACTTGTGTTGAGGTCAAGATATTCCATTCCTACCACATGAATCTTGATCTCTAGCCTTCCCCAAGTACTCTAGGCTTCAAAGTCTAAGGAATCCAAGTTGGATGTGCTTCAAAGTCAACTTGACAAGTTCAAAATGAAGGATGGTGAAGGTGTTGCTGAAATGTACTCTAGGCTTGCTCTTATCACAAATGAGATTGCCGGCTTAGGAAGTGAAGAGATGACCGACAAATTCATCATCAAGAAGATCCTAAGAGCCTTGGATGGAAAATATGATACCATGTGCACATTGATCCAAATGATGCCCAATTACAAAGATCTCAAGCCAACGGAAGTCATTGGAAGAATTGTTTCTCATGAGATGTCACTCAAGGATAAGGAGGAGCTCCACAACAAGTCAAGTGGTGTTTACAAGAGCCTTGCCGGAAGTAAGCAATTCGAGGAAATTGTACGCAAGCAAGGAAGGCACTGGAAGAATCAAGGTGTTGGTTTTGAATGAAAGTTCAATGCCAATGGAGTTGAATGGGAAGAATATCAATACCCCAAGACAAAGTTTGTTCCTCAACAAGAGAAGTATGATCCTACTTCTTTCAAAGGGACACAAGATCAAGATGATCTTCCACCACAAGACCACAAGCAAAAAGGCAAGGACAAGCTTCAAGAGGAGATTTATGCATTTGAAGAAGCTCCTAAGGCCTTGGTCAAGTGGGTTCCCAAGACTACATCAAGTTCTACTTTATCAAGTACAACTACAACTCCAAGGATTCCCATCAAGATGATGTGGATTCCAAACAAGAAGAACTAGAGAGTTCTTGAGGGTGACTCCGCCAACATACTTCACTCATACCATTTTGGCAAGGACAAGTGCAATCAACTTCCACATCTTGCACTAGTTCAAGGAGTCACAAACCCTCTTGTTGGTAAGACAAGGGACAAGGTAACCTAATGCTTTCATGGACATCATCTTGTATGCATCACTCTATGTCTATGGATATCCTTGTTTGTTCCTTGTGGGACTAACCCGTGTAGGTATTGAAAGTGCAAATCACTCCAATGGATTGCTCCAAATGATCTACATCAACATTGAGCATCCACATCTTCAACACCTACATGAAGTCATCATTGACAAAACCCAAGGTTAGTTCATCCTTCTTAGGGGGGATCTCACATCTACGGGGAGCTTTACTCTAAGAATTGAGCTAGAGAAACTCTAGTGGTGTGAACACAACAATGCTTTATGTAAAAGTGATAACCCCACTTGTGCTTAAACGATGAGTATGACCTATGATCAAATGTTCTCATTTGACTCCTAAGTCAATATACTCATATATAGATGACCTAGTTATCGCCAATTGTTTGATAGATGCTAGTATTGGTTGTGCATGCTTTGCCACATATTTCATTTGCCATTTTATTGTGTGAGCATGTTGATTGCATATTTTACTCATTCGAGGATCCACTTGTTGTTTTGATTGTTTGGTCTCTTTTCTTTTGCCAAGTGGATGGACAAGAATGCCTAAGAACCTTCTCTAGCTATCTATGCTTTTCTTGTCTCAAACTCTATTCATGCTACATCACAAAGTTTGATCAAGTCAGAATTGAACCACTGTGTGTGAGGAGCACTAGGAGTCCCCGATTCGTCATAGACTTAAACTTCCAAAACCTCTTTGTGCATTTTGGTCTAACCGATTCATCCTTTTCGGTCATACTGAGATCACTAAGTTGATCTAGGTTTTCATTCTCGGTGCAACCGATTAGAACTTTTCGGTCACACCGAGTTGCAGTAACTGCTTGCAGTTTTGCATCTCGGTGTCACTGAGTTGTTCCACTCGGTCACACCGATAGGGTCATACTATATATACTCACGGGTCAAATTTTGGAAAATTTTCCGAAACCCTTCGCCCGCGCATAGCCTGCTCTGCCTCTTCGGGTCTCTGGATCATGCTCGTCACTGCCAGCGACCTCCCACCGCTAGTCTCCGCCGCCGTCAATGGCATTCTTCCCCGCCGTTGCCGCCGTAGCAAGTTCACCACCGCATTAGGGTATGAACTTGAAACTTTGTGCTATTCTTTAACTCCGATTCCTAGCACATTACTTTGCCATGATTCTTGCCACGTTTGAAATCATTCTATCCAGCGAAAGCACTATGTAGATTTGATTTGATTTGAAAATTTAGGGTTAGGTTTCCACCGAACTCATCTCGGACCGACCGAGTTGTAGAAATCGGTCTCACCGATTTGGCTTAGGCCATTGCACATGTGATTTTTGGTCTGAGCGAGAATTGCAAATCGTTGTGACCGAGATCGATTCTTTGTGAAACCCTAGCAGTCTCGGTGCCACCAAACGGTGGCTCGGTCTGGCCGAGTTCACTAGTTTAGGTTCCAGAAGCTGCTTCGATATCACCGAGTTTACAAATCGGTAGCTCTGAAATGCTTTTTGTGGAAAACTAAAGCAAAGTTTTTGACTCAACTGTTTTGCAAAAACCTCTGTACTTTGTGATGCTCATCCACTCTACCTCATCTACATCTATGCACAGGGTCTAGTGTCAGTGAGTTTGCAAAATGTCTGATCAAAGTGATAGCCAGAACAAGTCAGAGGAGCAAGCTCAGATGAGTGAGGGCACTATTCCCTCAAGCAGTTATGATGAGGGCAGCAGGAGCACACCCAACAATTTTCCAAAAGCAGCCACCAGGACAAGGAAGAAGAAAACCTCAGATTCTGAAGATGAGGATTATGTGGCTGTTGAAGATGAGGGCACTTCAAAGAAGAAGGTGTTGAAAAAGGAGTATGGCATAGCTGCTACCACTAAGCCAGGCATGAACAAGAAGGCACCTGCCAGGAGAGTGCCTACATCCAAACCCAGGAAGGTTGCCACATGTGAAACAATGGAGTTTATTCTTGAGTCCAAACAAACTGGAGATGGCAAGAAAAGAAAGGAAAGGGTCAATAAGACCATGGACAGAGTTATTGGCAAGCCCTCTACGAGGAGAAATTTTGATGAAGAAGAAGAGGAAGAGGATGCTGCACCAGCACCCAAAGCTCAGAAGCTCATGGGAGATGCAATCAAGTCAGGGGCTGCTCCATCTAAGCCCAAAACTGCTCCCAAGACTGCTGCTCCAGCACCAAAGCCTAAACCCAAGACAAACACCAGAAATATACCTACATCAGAGAAGAACAAGGCCCCAGTGCCCGAAGCTGCTGAAGAAGATGATGATTCACTTGTTTTGAGGAAGTTGAAGCCCAAGATTCCTGACCATAATGATGCTCATCCAGTAGCTGAAGACATGCATATTAGAAAGGATGCTGGACTGAGATTGTGGAGATAGTCAGATCCATATGCTATGAGGAGAAGGACAACAATTGACTACAGATTTTACAGAAAGGAGCAACAGGATTTTTATGAGACAATTTTGCTTGACAAGAAGCCCATTGTGGTGTGACATGAGATGGATCAACTGGGAGTACATCAAGAAAAATGAAGCTCACTATCCATGAGTATATGACAGCTTCAAAGCATGTGGAGTTGATGAATTTGTTGCCCAGAAGCTCACCAAGTGGAATGATGAGCTCATCATGCAGTTTTACTCCACAACTCACTTCTATCCAGATCGGAAGATCATATGGATGTCTGAAGGTACTAGGTACCAATCCACAGTTGAAGAATGGGCTGAGTTGATCAATGCTCCAAAAGAAACTGAAGATGATTTGGATATATATGCTGAGAAGAAGAAAGACCACAACACTATGGCTCAAATGTACAGAGAGATCCCTGATAAAGCTTTGGAAACTCACAAGCTTGGATCTGTACACTTCTTGTTGTCTGGTATGCCTACAATCAACTGGATCCTTAGGCACACATTGTTGCCAAAGTCAGGAGATCACAAGATGATCAGAGGTCATGCTATCAACTTGCTGCATTTGTTTGATATACCTCAAAAATTCAAAGTCATGAGTCTGATTATGGAAACAATCAAGAGAACAATAGATGATCAGGAGAGAAGTTGTGGGTATGCTCCACACATTCAGGAGCTCATCAACTCAAAGATGGGCACAGGCACATGTATTTTGGATAAGGAGCATCTACCCTTATATCCTAAGTTTGAAGATAACAAAGTTGAGATGAATGAGGAGGAACCATCATCTGTGCAAGCACATGAGAAGAGAGAGAAGGCAAGGGCAGAGAAAGCTGCAAAGATGCCAAATTCTGAAGAGGCATCTCAAATATTCCCGAAGAACAAGCAAGATTAGCTTGAATATTTGATTGCCTTCACCTTGAGGATTGAGAAGGGCTTGGCCACCCTGACTCAAAATCAGGAGAGTTTGGAGAGGATCATTGAGCAGAAGTTTTATGCTCTTGATGTAAAGGTCACTGAGATCCAAACTGTAGTTGAGCAACTTCAGGAGGATGTGGAGGAGAAGAAGGGCAAGTTTACTACATATGAATTTGCTAGAGTGCCCAGAGGACAGAGATCTACTGTAGTGCCTGTTCCAGACACCAGAGCTACATCATCTGCACCAGCTGCCACAACTTCTGTGCCACCAGCTCCAACAACCACTCCACCAGCTCCAGCTACATCAATTGATGCTTTCGTCCTTGGAGTCATCTCTACACCACCTCATGAAGACCAAGCCTGAGAGTCGTTTAGCACTACACATTTTTGAACTTTTTGGTAACTTGTTGCCAAAGGGGGAGAAAAATGTATAGATCATGGACTTCGAGAGAGAGAGTGTTGCTTTTGATCTCTCTTGTTTTTGGTGGTTGAACTTCTTTATTTATTGTGTTTTCTTGATACATTATGCCTTTTGTGAGATACTTGTTTGATCATGTGTTTGCTCATATGCTACCTTAATGCTTGTTGGATGATATTATCCTTATATGATCATTCACTTTGCTTGGTGATGAGTGCATGTGTTCAATTATTATCATTTTGAGTGCTCCACCAAGATGTATGTGACATGGAAGAGTGACCCATGATCCTAACACATTGTGCATTTGGAATCCAAAGCAAATTTTAAATAATGCACAAATTTAGGGGGAGCTCTTGATTATCACATACTTCTCAAAGCGACGATGTTTTTCAATCTTATTATCATTTGTCGAAGCTTTGATCTATATGTTGTCATCAGTTACCAAAAAGGGGGAGATTGTAAGTGTAACTATCCCTGGGTGGTTTTGGTAATTCCTAACAACATATAGCTCATTGAGCTAATGCTATTTCAAGATAAATACTTCAGGAAAGCTCAATGATTGGCATGGCATGGATGAGAAAAGTGGATCCCTCAAAATGCTAAGGACAAAAGGATTGGCTCAAGATCAAAGCACAAGACTCTACATTTTCCATTTTAGTGATCCAAGATCACATTGAGTCCATAGGAAAAGCCAATACTATCAAGAGGGGATGAGGTGTTGCTTAATGAGCCTCTTGCTCAAAGTGCTCAGTGATATGCTCCAAAGTCCTCAACTACTTTCTTACATCCACATATGTCCCAAACAAAAAGTCAAACTCGGCCCCACCGAAACTTTCTATCCGGCGCCACCGAATTCTCTTGACATAGCCACTGCCACAAACCCTAGTCTTTTTGGTCTCACCGATAGGGATCTCGGTCTCACTAAGATGGTATTGTAATCTCTTTGTTTCCCTTCGTAACCTTTCAGTCAAACCGAGATGAGCGATCGGTCCCACCGAGATTGCAATGAAAACTCTCTATTTCCCTTTCGTAACGTTTCGGTCCAACCGAGATGAGCGAATCGGTCCCACCGAGTTGCCTGACCAACTCTCTGTGTGTCTATTACCAAAATCGGTCTCACCGAGTTTGTGTAATCGGTCTCACCGAGATTACGTTATGCCCCAACCCTAACCATATTGGTCCCACCGAGTTGACATGTCAGTCCCACCAAAAATCCTAACGGTCACATTATTTACTAAATCGGTCCGACCGAGTTTCAAGATTCAGCCCCACCGAGTTTGGTAAGTTGTGTGTAACGGTTAGATTTTGTGTGGAGGCTATATATACCCCTTCACCCACTCTTCATTCGTCGAGAGAGCCATCAGAACATGCCTACACTTCCAACATACATTTTCTGAGAGAGAACCACCTACACTTGTGTTGAGGTCAAGATATTCCATTCCTACCACATGAATCTTGATCTCTAGCCTTCCCCAAGTTGCTTTCCACTCAAATCTTATTTCCACCAAATCCAAATCCTGTGAGAGAGAGAGAGTTGAGTGTTGGGGAGACTATCATTTGAAGCACAAGAGCAAGGAGTTCATCATGAACACACCATTTGTTACTTCTTGGAGAGTGGTGTCTCCTAGATTGGCTAGGTGTCACTTGGGAGCCTCTGACAAGATTGTGGAGTTGAACTAAGGAGTTTGTAAGGGCAAGGAGATCGCCTACTTCGTGAAGATCTACCCTAGTGAGGCAAGTCCTTCGTGGGTGACGACCATGGTGGGATAGACAAGGTTGCTTCTTCGTGGACCCTTCGTGGGTGGAGCTCTCCGTGGACTCGCGCAACCGTTACCCTTCGTGGGTTGAAGTCTCCATCAACGTGGATGTATGATAGCACCACCTATCGGAACCACGACAAAACATTCGTGTCTCCAATTGCGTTTGCCTCCTCAAACTCCTCCCTTTACCTTCATATGCAAATTTTTTACATTGCGCTGCTATACTCTTAGAATTGCATGTGTAGGTTGATTGCTTGACTTGTGCTAAGTTGCTAAAATTGGCCAAGAACTAAAATTGGGAAAAGGCTAGATTTTTATTTGGTCAAGTAGTCTAATCACCCCCCTCTAGACATACTTTCGATCCTACACCCAGGCGGATCCGGCCCGTGTAGATTTAACCCCGCCTCAGCGAGTCTCAACACCTCCGGGTCACTTCTCTAACCCGTTGGACAACATGATTGCCACAGAGTCACGATTGGCAGCTCTCCCAGTGAAAGGCGAGTCTCCTGCGGCGGTTGAGGCTTGGAAGGCTGTGGAGCTCCTTCAGACGACGCCGGCTCAGCAAGCGGCTTACTCCTACAGCCGCGATCGAATCCATTGAACTTCGCCCCAGAGTCTAAGTATAGCCGACACATTGAGTCACCAGCAGTTTCCAGCAGTGAGCGGCATCGTAACTAGCCTCGTGGGCACGACCCACCATGTGCTGATAACCATGCTCAAATGTTGGTAGATCAAGCTAGGGCATGCCGAGAGGCGGAGCTAGCGGCTCAGTTGGCGGCTCAGCAACCTCAATTAAACACTTTGACGTCCATAGAAGCCGGGATGACTTCCAGGACGGTGGGTGTTCCGTGCTTGGTGCCAGCTCTACGCAATGAGCGATTACGCAAGGACTTTAAGGTCCCTCAAAAAGTACCCAATTACAAAGTGGATCAACCCCCTGAGTGTCACGCCCAATATGCGACCTATCCAAAAGGAACTCGAAGGTCCCACCAAGGATAGACCCACATATTGAAACGCTTTTGCAAGGTGGATATCATTACATCAACATTACATAATAGATGGGGATACATACAAGAGGCATACAATGCCACACGAATACAACATCACAACACATCAGAGCATCATCCGACTACGGATGAAACACAAACAAAAACTCAAACGACATCCACCCTGCTAGCCCAGGCTACCGACCTGGAACCTATCCCCTGATCGAAGAAGAATCAGAAGAAGAACTCAAGACAAGCAGGCACCACTCTCGCGTCATGATCATCGCATAAACCTGTACCTGCAACTGTTGTTGTAGTAATCTGTGAGCCACGAGGACTCAGCAATCCCATTACCATGGGTATCAAGACTAGCAAAGCTTAAAGGGAAAGGAAGGGGTAAAGTGGTGAGGCTGCAGCAGTGACTAAGCATGATATGGTGGCTAACATACGCAAATAAGAGCGAGAAGAGAGCAAGAGGAACGGTCGTTAACTAGTAATGATCAAGAAGTGATCCTGAACTCCTACTTACGTCAAACATAACCCAGAAACCGTGTTCACTTCTCGGACTCCGCCGAGAAGAGACCATCACGGCTACACACACGGTTGATGCGTTTTAAATCGGATCTGGTGTCAAGTTATCTACAACCGGACATTAACAAATTCCCATCTGCCTATAACCGCAGGCACGGCTTTCGAAAGATTATACCCTGCAGGGGTGTCCCAACTTAGCCCATGACAAGCTCTCGCGATCAACGAAGGAATAGACGTTCTCCCAGGAAGACCCGATCAGACTCGGAATCCCAGTTTACAAGACATTTCGACAATGGTAAAACAAGACCAGCAAAGCCGCCCGATGCACCGACAAATCCCGATAGGAGCTACACATATCTCGTTCTCAGGGCAACACCGGATGAGACTAGCTACGAGTAAAACCAACCCTCAAGTTGCCCCGAGGTGGCCCCGCAGGCAGCTCAGTTCGGACCAACACTTAGACAAGCACTGGCCCGGGGGGGGGGGGCTAAAATAAAGACGACCCTTGGGTTGGCCGACCCAAGGGAAAGGGTAGGTGGTGGTGAGGCAAATGGTAAAACCAAGGTTGGGCCTTGCTGGAGGAGTTTTATTCAAAGCGAACTGTCGAGGGGGTCCCATAAATCACCTGACCGCGTAAGGAACGCAAAATCCGGGAACATAACACCGGTATGACGGAAACTAGGGCGGCAAGAGTGGAACAAAACACTAGGCAAAAGGCCGAGTCTTCCACCCTTTACCAAGTATATAGATGCATTAATAATATAAGAGATATTGTGATATCCCAACCAAAATCCTGTCCACCATGGAGAAATCTTCAACTTCACTTGCAGCTAACAACGCTATAAGAGGGGCTGAGCAAAAGCGGTAACATAGACAAACAATGGTTTGCATAGGAAATGTGTCAAAGGTTAGAGGTTCATGGCAATATGGGATGGCTGAATAAACAAGTAATAGGTAGCGCAGTGAAGCGATAGAACGAAACAACTAGCATAGCAATGATAGTAGTGAGATCAAGGGTAGCGGTCATCTTGCCTGAAATCCCGCAAGGAAGAAGAACGAGTCCATGAAGAAGACGAACGGATGAAGCCGAACCAAGCGTAGACGAACGGATCCTCACGATCGCAACGAAACATGAACTAACAAGAAGAGGCACACAACATGGTAAACACACCACACATGAACAAGACATGATGCACACACGAGCATGATGCATGACAAAGCTACATGAAGCTACTCATGGCAAGAGATGATGCAAACAAGAACAACACATCCAGGCAAGTTTAAATGAGGCCGGGAACAACATATGACAATTCCGCTAAGTCCTCATATGCAAATTTCGAAGTTGGTCCAGATCTGAATAAACCTTATGTTCAAGTTGTTAAAAAGCAAGTTAAGATGCACCAAGATGATCTACACGAGATTCTAGTCAAGTTACATATAAAGTTCATTTAGTTCGGAGCTACGGCCTAGAAGATATGAGCAAAACAAGATAAACATGGCATTGATGCAAAATGCACCCAAACCTCAAGCAAACACACCAAAACATGGATGCAACATGATAATATGAAACTACATGCAAAATCAAGCAAGGTTCATATGGAGCACACTCAAAACGGAGCAACGGTTCAACACATGCACTCTATACAAGTTTAAAGGACAAGCTGTCCAAAACAGCAACTGGGCATATTGCAAGCATCAAAACAACATACTACAGCACCCCAACATGAGAACAAAAGACATGGTCATGATGTACAGGTAAAGCATAACAAAACATGAACACTGAGCTATCTCTAGAAATCACTAGAACATGCTCAAACACACATGGTAAGATTGCAAGTTATAACAATTTCAGACTTTGCAGAAAATAACATCACGATGCAATGTTTAGAGCTATCAAACAACATGTTACAGGAACTTATCATGGCAAACAAAGGCATGGAATGAATATACTAATTTCATAGATCAAAAGACTCTTAGTGACCATAAGCCAAAAAGGATCAGAAAATATGATGGCACTCACGTAAACATAGCAAGTTATTATACAGATTCAAACATGGCAGGAACATAATTATGAAGGCATGTAGATGAGCTTGTGCAACTCACTACAGAGCAATACATGGCATGGCAAGGCAACCAATGGTAAGAAGACATATTTGTGAAGCTAAGCATGGCAATAGCAAGGTCATAGGGTGCATGGATCACTAGCAAAACACATGGGAACAAGTGAACTTAATGTAAACAGGCTGACAGCAACATTATGAAGCAACCTTAGAGCAATATATGAACAAGTTACAACAAGCTATAAATGCTACCAGGGGGCATGGATGGATAGAGTATGACATGTAGATCAAAACATGTTTATAGAACATCTCCAGATTATGCATAGAATGATTAGTAGCAACATGTTTATATAGCATCACGAAATAACAGATTCAGCCAAGCAAAACAGCAACATCATGAACACTACTTAACAAGCTCGATTCACTCACCACAAGTCATTGCATGACAAGATAAGCATATCATCATCAAGAAGACATGTTTGTGTAACCAACCAAGGCAAGAACAAGTCCATAGCATGCACGGATCAACTATAGCAAGCTTGGCCAAATTGAATAACAAGTAAACAATCTGCCAGGAAACATTTTGAAGCAAAAGTAGAGCACGAAAATGACATGCTAGACTACTCTATAATTGAAACAAAGGGCATGAACTGATAGACAATAACCTATTGTTCAAAACACCCTTACTGAAGTATCTCAAAATATGCATGGATCTCTCTGTAGCATGAAGTTTACATGGCATGAAAATAACAGCAGAACAGGAACTAAAATCAGCAACATCACGATGCCTAGTTTGCATGCTTGTGCTAGTCACCACATTGATCACAAAAATGCATGGCATACACCATTGTAAAGAATACATAGCATAGTTCAAAACACATGTAGACATCAACCTCATAGGATGCACACATCAATCATGGCAAAAATGACAAAAGAGCTTGTTCTGTTAACAGACAGCAGAAAACATCATGAAGCACTCTTACAACAATGATTTAGGCATCTAGATGACCTCAAATGAATATGATGCAATGGAATGAAATGATGTACTCGTCGAGGCGAACAATTTGACATATTACACGCACGAAACGAAGCTACGGATGCAGAGTTACGACATGAGGAACATGGCATGAAAATTACACAGATTCGGGGACAGCCAATTTCACCTCGCGGGAAAAGTGGACGGAGGGGTCCAGGGCGCAGGGACGGCGCGTTTGGATCGGTGGTCGGGTGGATCTCATCCCACCCGACCGGACCCAAGGCGGGGCGGCAGCCGACGCCGGCGAGGTCGTCGGAGGGCGGCGACCGGCGGCGGGAAGGGTCCGGTGAGGCCGGGAACGGGCCGCGGCGCCGGATCCGGTGGCGGCGGAGCCAGCCGATGGCGAGGCGGGCACCGGGCGGCGCGACCGCGAGGAGAGGCGGCGGGGAGCTCGCGCGGCGCGGCAGTGGGCCACGCCGGCGGCGGAAGGCGATGCGGAGGCGGGGCAGGAGAGCCGCGGGGCTCGGGCGCGGGGCTCCCGCGGGCGGGCGGCGGCCCGCGTCGGGCCGGGTGGGCCCCGGATGGGCCCCGGCGGGCCGGCGGCGTGGGGAAGAGAGGAGGGCCGCGGGGGGGACATGTGGCAGCCTCCCATTGGCTGCGGGCGGCGGCGAAGTGTCCGGCACGGACGGACGTGTCCGGCGGCGCGCGGGGGAAGAGGCTAGGGTTTGCACCCGAAAATGGAGGGGGAGGGACGTTTATATAGGTAGAGGGAGCTAGGAGAGTCCAAATGAGGAGCGGTTTTCGCCCACATGATCGTGATCGAACGACCGAGAGCATGGAGGGGAGTTAGATGGGTTTTGGGCCACTTTGGAAGGGGTGCTGGGCTGCAAAGAAAGAGGGGCTTTACGGTTACCCAGTTAACCGTTGGAGTACCAAACGACCTCCAAATGGCACGAAACTTGACAGGCGGTCTACCGGTGCTATACCAAGGCTGCTTGGCAAGCCTCGGGCCATTCCGAGAAAGTTTAACACCCACTCACAACAGGAGACAAAAGGGGAACGCCGGAGGACATAGGAGCGCCGGATTGCAAAACGGACAACGGGGAAAAGGCTCGGATGCATGAGACGAACATGTATGCAAAATGAAATGCACATGATGACATGACGAAATGCAACACGCAATCAAATGACATGGCAAAGACAGCGAATAACTGGCGGACACCTGGCGCATCGAATCCGGGGCGTTACAACACTCCTCCACTAACAAGAGATCTCGTCCCGAGATCTTAGGACCGAGACGGAAGGGAAAAATGGATGAGGTGAAACAAGAATTCAAGAGAAGAGGCAAAGAATCGAGAGCACTCGAGAAAAAGAGAGGAACAACGAGAATGACGAGAATCAAAAGCTGAAGGAATCAGATAGACTATGAAAGCACTCGTTCTAACCGGAGTGGTTAGAATGAGAAAAGAAACGAATAAGACTGAAAGGATTTAGGCAGCACTCCGGTTGAACACGAAAAGAATAGAACATGAGCTTCACCCAAAGAGATGGCACTTGACGAGATGAACAATGCAATGCCTCCGGAAGAACTGAAAAAATTGAATGAAAAGAACTTAGAAGGAAGGATTGAATGGAGTTGTTGAGAAAATTCAACAACGAAAGAATAAGCTTGTTGTGGTCTTATAGGTAACATCTCAAGATCATAAGGTGATAACCGGCCACAAACGGGAATGATTGAAAAGCTGAGATGAACGAAGAAATGCAAAACTCCACTTCAAAAGAATACGGAGAATTAATTGCACTTCGAGATGCGAGAAGAAAAGATACTTGAACTCCACCAACGAGAATCTTGATGAACTCTTGAAGAATGAATTAAATCATGAAGAACCACCATGAAGAACTCCGTTGACAAAAGAATGATGAGATAGAATGAAAGATGAAAGAATAAGATTAAAGCTTGCGATGATTTAGATGGAGGTTCCTTTCGAAATGGCTGAGGAAATTGAACTCCGGGAAAAGAAAAGATGAAAACACTTGGAACTAGAATTTATTCAACAAGAACAAACTCCGAAGGAAGGGATTAACCACTTTGAATGAAATAAGAATAAGATTTATTATATGCTTATCCTTCATCAAACTAAATTGATGACAAGCAATGGATTTGGCATACTACTTATTCTTCTTGAAAAGGATTAAGAAGTGACACAAACTTGAGAAGGTCTTCATGAACCACCGGTAGGATTGGAAAGAACGAATGAGTTGAATGATAATCAAGGAAAAAGAATCTTGAACGAGCCACCGTTAGAATTTGAAAATGACTGATGAAAGGGAGTGAATCACCGGGAAGAATTAGAAGAACAAATATGCTCGAGGGGATTTAGATTCAAAAGAACAAAGAGACAACGAGTTGACTAAAGAATACTTGAACGAAGCACCGGGATAATTAGAGGACGATAGATGGAACGATGGCCTCCGGTGAAAAGAAAAAGAAATCAACTCCTGAAATACTCCGGATGGATGAAAAGAACTTCTGACAAACGGAATAATTCGAGAGGATAACATGAAGCTAGAACCGCGAAACTTCGAGAGAAAGAACAAAATTTAAGAGGAACTCTTCTTCGGTCTTCAAAGGTGTGAAAGACGACGATAAACACCACCGAAATTGTTGAGAAACTCCGGAAGAAGGGAAAGCAAAAAGGTTGAGCCAACAATGAAATGATTTGAAATCGATCTTGGAGAGGCATCTGACTGATGAATTCGTTCTTACGTCAAACTTCGGAAAGGATTTGAGAATACTCTGGGCGAATTAGAAGAGTCAGGTAAGATCCTGGCAAAAGACCTGTGGGTTAGGGCCCACTGAAGAGAAAAAACACCGTTGAAAAAGGATTGTTGAAGGATAGATAATGCACCGGAACAATTGAAATATTTGAATGAGGTGACAACCTCGAATTAATTCGAACACAGACGAATCTCCTGAGATGTCTTGAACACTCCGGAAGGATAAACTGGCGAGAGGCGAACGAGCAGGGAAAACAATTGATCCAAGGAAAAGAACGAGAGGCGAACGAGTAGTGGTATCGAAGTTGAAGATTTCTCCATGGTGGACAGGATTTTGGTTGGGATATCACAATATCTCTTATATTATTAATGCATCTATATACTTGGTAAAGGGTGGAAGACTCGGCCTTTTGCCTAGTGTTTTGTTCCACTCTTGCCGCCCTAGTTTCCATCATACCGGTGTTATGTTCCCGGATTTTGCGTTCCTTACGCGGTCGGGTGATTTATGGGACCCCCTCGACAGTTCGCTTTGAATAAAACTCCTCCAGCAAGGCCCAACCTTGGTTTTACCATTTGCCTCACCACCACCTACCCTTTCCCTTGGGTCGGCCAACCCAAGGGTCATCTTTATTTTAGCCCCCCCGGGCCAGTGCTTGTCTAAGTGTTGGTCCGAACTGAGCTGCCTGCGGGGCCACCTCGGGGCAACTTGAGGGTTGGTTTTACTCGTAGCTAGTCTCATCCGGTGTTGCCCTGAGAACGAGATATGAGCAGCTCCTATCGGGATTTGTCGGCGCATCGGGCGGCTTTGCTGGTCTTGTTTTACCATTGTCGAAATGTCTTGTAAACCGGGATTCCGAGTCTGATCGGGTCTTCCTGGGAGAAGGTCTATTCCTTCATTGATCGCGAGAGCTTGTCATGGGCTAAGTTGGGACACCCCTGTAGGGTATAATCTTTTGAAAGCCGTGCCTGCGGTTATAGGAAGATGGGAATTTGTAAATGTCCGGTTGTAGATAACTTGACACCAGATCCGATTTAAAACGCATCAACCGTGTGTGTAGCCGTGATGGTCTCTTCTCGGCGGAGTCCGGGAAGTGAACACGGTTTCTGGGTTATGTTTGACGTAAGTAGGAGTTCAGGATCACTTCTTGATCATTACTAGTTGACGACCATTCCTCTTGCTCTCTTCTCGCTCTTATTTGCGTATGTTAGCCACCATATCATGCTTAGTCGCTGCTGCAGCCTCACCACTTTACCCCTTCCTTTCCCTTTAAGCTTTGCTAGTCTTGATACCCATGGTAATGGGATTGCTGAGTCCCCGTGGCTCACAGATTACTACAACAACAGTTGCAGGTACAGGTTCATGCGATGATCATGAGGCGAGAGCGATGCCTGCTTGTCTTGAGTTCTTCTTCTGCTTCTTCTTTGATCAGGGGATAGGTTCCAGGTCGGCAGCCTGGGCTAGCAGGGTGGATGTCGTTTGAGTTTCTGTTTGTGTTTCATCCGTAGTCGGATGATGCTCTGATGTGTTGTGATGTTGTATTCGTGTGGCATTGTATGCCTCTTGTATGTATCCCCATCTATTATGTAATGTTGATGTAATGATATCCACCTTGCAAAAGCGTTTCAATATGCGGGTCTATCCTTGGTGGGACCTTCGAGTTCCTTTTGGATAGGGTCGCATATTGGGCGTGACACTGAGGCTTGGATTGAGAGCTATGATATGGCCATGGAGATGTTGGACGTCAATGACGCTGCATGCGCTAAGTATTTCACCATGATGTTGGAGGGCCGGCGCGCACCTGGCTAAAGGGATTGCCCCCTAACTCCATCAGATTATGGGCTGAGTTGAAGGCACGATTCATTTAGAATTTTAAGGATACATGCAAGCAGCCCACATCGATTCTTGATTTAGACACTTGTGTCCATAGTGAGGGTGAATCAACCGCCCATTTGGTACGCCGGATCTCGGCTTTTATCCACTCGTCAGACAACATCAATATTGGCTCAGCCGTCCTGATTTTGGAGAAAAATTGCCGTTTCCTTCCCCTCAAACAGAAGCTGGGGCAGCTTAAGTGCCACTGCAATGATATGGGGGAGCTTATGGCGGCTCTTGTCAAATACGCTGATTCTGATAACACTAAGGACCCTGAGTCTAATGAGGAGAAGGTTGGCAAGGGGAAGAAGAACGACAATGTAAAGGGGCAGCAACACAATATGGCGGGTCAAGGTAATAATGGTAAGCACAAGCCAACTAACGGCAGTTCAGACTTTGTGGCTAATACCAACACGTAGAATAATAATCAGCATCGTAAGGGGAAGCCATCAGTGCCCTGGTTTGGTGGACCAAAGTTCAATCTTGAGGCGATAATGAATCAGCCTTGCCCGAAGCACGATACTCAAGATAAGTCGGCCGCTCATCTCTGGAAAGATTGCTTCATCATGAGGGAGTATAGAAATTCTGGCTTTTATCAGGGTAACCAGGGCCCGCATGGCAGGTCAGGATCCGGTTCTCACGGACCCGACTTTGGAGGTGGCAGCTCCAACTCCGGATTTTAGGGTCAAGGCAATCAAGGCGGTTTTAATCAGCAACCTAATCAAGGTAAATCAACAGCAGTAGTCTGGTTATCAGAGTAATCCAAAGCAGCTGAATAGTGATCAATATCATGTGTTCACCATGAGTTTGTTCAAGCGAGACCAGAAGGTTCATAAACAAGTGGTGAGCTCGGTTGAGCCGGTAGTGCCTCAATACTTATGTTGGTGAGAATAGCCGATTGTATGGAGCCATGAGGATTACCCGCCCCGGGTTGATAATCCGGGTCAGCTGGCTTTGGTGGTGGCACCTCAGGTTGGATATTACAAGTTCACAAAGGTGCTAATGGATGGGGGCAGTAGTATCAATATCCTTTACTATGATACTTTTCGCCATATGAATTTGACTAACAAGGATCTTAAGCTGTCTTCTACAGTCTTTCATGGGGTGGTGCCCGGTAAGTTGGCATATCCAGTGGGTAAGATAACCTTGGAGGTAGTTTTTGTTGGAAATATGCCCTAGAGGCAATAATATATTATTTATTATTATTATGTTTCCTTGTTCATGATAATCATTTATTATCCATGCTATAATTGTATTGATAGGAAATTTAGATACATGTGTGGGTACATAGACAACACCAAGTCCCTAGTAAGCCTCTAGATGACTAGCTTGTTGATCAATAGATGGTTACGGTTTCCTGACCATGGACATTGGATGTCGTTGATAACGGGATCACATCATTAGGAGAATGATGTGATGGTCAAGACCCAATCCTAAGCCTAGCACAAAGATCATGTAGTTCGTATGCTAAAGCTTTTCTAATGTCAGGTATCATTTCCTTAGACCATGAGATTGTGCAACTCCCGGATACCATAGGAATGCTTTGGGTGTACCAAATGTCACAACATAACTGGGTGGCTATAAAGGTGCACTACAGGTATCTCCAAAAGTGTCTGTTGGGTTGGCACGAATCGAGACTGGGATTTGTCACTCCGGTTGACGGAAAGGTATCTCTGGGCCCACTCGGTAGGACATCATCATAATGTGCACAATGTGACCAAGGGGTTGATCACGGGATGATGTGTTACGGAACGAGTAAAGAGACTTGCCGGTAACGAGATTGAACAAGGTATCGGCATACCAACGATCGAATCTCGGGCAAGTACAATACTGCTAGACAAAGGGAATTGTATACGGGATTGCTTGAATCCTTGACATCGTGGTTCATCCAATGAGATCATCGTGGAACATGTGGGAGCCAACACGGGTATCCAGATCCCGCTGTTGGTTATTGGCCAGAGAGCTGTCTCGGTCATGTCTGCATGATTCCCGAACCCGTAGGGTCTACACACTTAAGGTTCGGTGATGCTAGAGTTGTTATGGGAATTGGTGTGCAGTTACCGAATGCTGTTCGGAGTCTCGGATGAGATCCCAGACGTCACGAGGAGTTCCGGAATGGTTCAGAGGTAAAGATTTATATATGGGAAGTCCTATTTTGGCCACCAGGAAATGTTCGGGATTTTTCGGTATTGTACCGGGAAGGTTCTAGAAGGTTCTGGAGTGGGGCCCACCAGCATGGGGGGACCCACATGAACGTGGGTAGTGGGGGCAAGGCCCCACACCCTTGGTCAAGGCGCACCAAGACCCCCCCCCCCTTAGAAGGAATAAGATCATATCCCGAAGGGATAAGATCAAGATCCCTAAAAAGGGGGGATAACAATCGGTGGGGAAGGAAATGATGGGATTTCTTTCCTCCCACCTTTGCCAACGCCCCAATGTAATTGGAGGGCAAGAAACCAGCCCCCTCCACCCCTATATATAGTGGGGAGGTGCATGCGAGCTTCACCCTTGCCCCTGGCGCAGCCCTCTCCCTCCCCAACACCTCCTCCTCCTCCGTAGTGCTTGGCGAAGCCCTGCCGGAGAACCGCAAGCTCCACCACCACGCCGTCGTGCTGCCGGAGCTCCCCTCAACTTCTCCTCTCCCCTTGCTGGATCAAGAAGGAGGAGACGTCCCTGGGCTATACGTGTGTTAAACGCGAAGGTGCCGTCCGTTCGGCACTAGGATCTCCGGTGATTTGGATCACGATGAGTACGACTCCTTCAACCCCGTTCTCTTGAACGCTTCCACTTAGCGATCTACAAGGGTATGTAGATGCACTCCCCTCTCTCTCGTTGCTAGTTTCTCCATAGATAGATCTTGGTGGCTCGTAGGAAAATTTTGAATTTCTGCTACGTTCCCCAACAGTGGCATCATGAGCTAGGTCTATTGTGTAGATTCTTTGCACGAGTAGAACACAAAGTAGTTGTGGGCGTTGATTTTGTTCAATATGCTTACCGTTACTAGTCCAATCTTATTTCGACGGTATTGTGGGATGAAGCGGCCCGGACCGACCTTACACGTACACTTACGTGAGACAGGTTCCACCGACTGACATGCACTTGTTGCATAAGGTGGCTAGCGTTTGCCAGCCTCTCCCACTTTAGTCAGATCGGATTCGGTGAAAAGGGTCCTTATGAAGGGTAAATAGCAATTGACATATCACGTTGTGGTTTTTGCATAGGTAAGAAATGTTCTTGCTAGAAACCCATAGCAGCCACGTAAAACATGCAAACAACAATTAGAGGACGTCTAACTTGTTTTTGCAGGGTATGCTATGTGATGTGATATGGCCAAAAAGAATGTGATGAATGATATGTGATGTATGAGATTGATCATGTTCTTGTAATAGGAATCACGACTTGCATGTCGAAGAGTATGACAACCGGCAGGAGCCATAGGAGTTGTCTTAATTTATTGTATGACATGCGTGTCATTGAACAACGCCATGTAATTACTTTACTTTATTGCTAACTGGTAGCCATAGTAGTAGAAGTAATAGTTGGTGAGACAACTTCATGAAGACACGATGATGGAGATCATGATGATGGAGATCATGGTGTCATGCCGGTGACGATGATGATTGTGGAGCCCCGAAAATGGAGATCAAAAGGAGCAAAATGATATTGGCCATATCATGTCACTTTTTGATTGCATGTGATGTTTATCATGTTTATGCATCTTATTTGCTTAGAAAGACGGTAGTAAATAAGATGATCCCTCATTAAAATTTCAAGAAAGTGTTCCCCCTAACTGTGCACCATTGCGAAAGTTCGTCGTTTTGAAGCACCACGTGATGATCGGGTGTGATAGATTCTAACGTTCACATACAACAGGTGTAAGCCAGATTTACACACGCGAAACACTTAGGTTGACTTGACGAGCCTAGCATGTACAGACATGTCCTCGGAACACAAGAGACCGAAAGGTCGAGCATGAGTCGTATAGTAGATACAATCAACATGAAGATGTTCACCGATGATGACTAGTCCGTCTCACGTGATGATCGGACACGGCCTAGTTGACCCAGATCATATAATCACTTAGATGACTAGAGGGATGTCTATCTGAGTGGGAGTTCATAAGATGAACTTGTTTATCCTGAACATAGTCAAAAGGTTTTTGCAAATTATGTTGTAGCTCGTGATTTAGTTCTACTGTTTTAGATATGTTCCTAGAGAAAATATAGTTGAAAGTTGACAGTAGCAATTATGCGGACAGTAGAAGGCTTATGTCCTTAATGCACCGCTCGGTGTGCTGGACCTCGAACGTGGTCTGTGGATGTTGCGAAGATCTGACATACACGTTTTGATGACTACATGATAGTTCGGTAATGTTAAATGGTTTAGAATTGAGGCACCGAAGACATTTTTGAAATGTCGCAGAACATATGAGATGTTTCGAGGGCTGAAATTGGGATTTCAGGCTCATGCCCACGTCAAGAGGTATAAGACCTCTGACGATTTTCTTAGCCTGCATAATAAGGGAGAAAAGCTCAATCTTGAGCTTGTGCTCAGATTGTCTGAGTACAACAATCACTTGAATCAAGTGGGAGTTGATCTTCCAGATGAGATAGTGATGTTTCTCCAAAGACATTGTGTAACACCCTCGATGCGACTATATCTCCCACGTGTCGAGGCACGACTTAGAGGCATAATCGCATTGAAGGCATATGTCGCAAGTGAGGTAATCTTCACACAACCCATGTAATACAATAAGGGAAAGAGATAGATAGTTGGCTTACAATCGCCACTTCACACAATTACATGAACAAAGCATTACATCAACCAAATACAATCAGGGCCCGACTACGGAACCAAAATAAAAGAAGAACCCCAAATGCGAGAAAGGTCCCCGATCGACCCCAACTGGGATCCACTACTGATCAACTAGAACGGAAACAACACAAAGGACAAGATCTTCATCGAGCTCCTCCTGAGCTTGGTTGCGTCATCTGCACGGACTCAACGGCACCTGCAAGCTGGTTTTGGAAGTATCTGTGAGCCACGGGGACTCAGCAATCTCACACCCTCGCGATCAAGACTATTTAAGCTTATGGGTAAGGTAAAGGTATGAGGTGGAGCTGCAGCAAGTGACTAGCATATATGGTGGCTAACATACGCAAATGAGAGCGAGAAGAGAAGGCAAATCACGGTCGATAAAGGTATGATCAAGAAGTGATCCTGGACTACCTACGTCAAGCATAACTCCAACAACCGTGTTCACTTCCCGGGCTCCGCCGGAAAGAGACCATCACGGTTACACACGCGGTTGATTCATTTTAATTAAGGTCAAGTTCAGGTTTTCTACAACCGGATGTTAACAAACTCCCATCTGCCCATAACCGCGGGCACGGCTTTCGAAAGTTCAACTCCCTGCAGGGTGTCCCAACTTAGCCCATCACAAGCTCTCACGGTCAACGAAGGAATAGACCTCCACCCGAGACATTCCGATCAGACTCGGTATCCCGGTACAACAAGACATTTCGACAGGGTAAAACTAAACCAGCAACACCGCCCGAATGTGCCGACAAATCCCGATAGGAGCTGCACATATCTCTTTCTCAGGGCACACTCAGATGAGCGCTCCGTACAACTAAAACCAAACCTCGAGTTGCCCCGAGGGGGCGCTGCACAGGACTCTAGTTTGGACCAACACTCAGAGGAGCACTGGCCCGGGGGGTAAAATAATGATGACCCTCAGGAGCGCGACTCCCAAGGGAAAAGAAAAGGCTAGGTGGCAAATGGTAAAACCAATGTTGGGCATTGCTGGAAGAGCTTTACTTAAGGCGAACTGTCAAGGGGTTCCCATAATAGCCCAACCGCGTAAGGGACGCAAAATCCGGGAACATAACACCGATATGACGGAAACTAGGGCGGCAAGAGTGGAACAAAACACCAGGCATAAGGCCGAGCCTTCCACCCTTTACCAAGTATATAGATGCATTAATTAAATAAGATATATTGTGATATCCCAACAAGTAAATAAATGTTCCAACAAGGAACGGTATCTCCTTGTTCCAACAAGGAACAAACTTCAATCTTCACCTGCAACTAACAAC